>NW_019392804.1:600000-767051 GCF_000648675.2 Cimex lectularius
GATGTTGATGTCTCTGGAAGGATCCTTGGTTCAGTGTTTGATTTTTTTTTAACGGAAAAACATTGTTCATGACCTCTGCTGTTGCTGGGAACAAATGCAGTGAGTGGTAAAATAAATTCTAAGAAAACAGTTAGTGACAGATTTGTTTTATTAAAATTATTGAAAAAAGTAACAATTCATTTTTGTTAATTAAACACAAATTTGACTTGGAATTTGGTTAAGACTTGATTTAATAAGTTATTACGAAGCCCAAGAATAAAACTGGTTTATCAGGAAAACGTACATAAATACATGTTATATTTACACAGGAGGGTTTTTAATATTTACAATGATGGTCCGTTACGTTTGGGATTACCTGAAACCAAGAGAAATATGAGTTGAAGTGCTATCAATTTTTGATCAATAGTTTTTTTTTCTATTAAATTAATTTTAAACTAGTTACAAACTATTTTTAAACTACAAATACAGTCACAGATATAAAGTATATTGTAAAGCAATGTTAACTGCCTTTTCTTCCACCAACAAAGCTTAATTTATTGAAATGAACTACTGAAAAGAGAAAACTGGATGGACTGAAAAATGAGAAATTGTACTGGTACAAAACGACTTTTGCCTTTTTCGCTTTGTGATTCAAATGAAACAAGTGTCAAATATACAGTTTGGAGGGCTTAATTTCAAATACGCCACATTATAGAAGGCAATGAATAACCCCTTTATCAGTTCAAACAGTTCCCCTTTATAAATTGTAACAATTTTTTTTTTAAATGAAAATTGTGTACAAAAAACAAGCATCAAAGCAAGTACTTTTAAAATTAACACAAAAAAATATTGTTAATTAAAACTTTAGAAACTAAATGTCAAATTTACTCCATTAATTCTATAATTTTAATTTTTTAATAGTTGTTACAATGTCTTATATTTTTAACACAGAAGAAGTATTCATGTAAAATTATTCTTCTTCCAACCTCAGCTAGACTGTCACACAATCAGCCTCTGGAAAATATAAATTAGCTGACATAGACATCATATAAGCCTTTAACCATTACTAATCGATGTTTCAAAGTGGGGAAATGGTTCAAAACTTCAATACTGTACAACAATAAAAAAGTATATCCAGGTTCAACACTCCACGTTAGAGCCTAGGAGGAATAAGCCAGACTAGCCTAGACATTGATAAAGAAAACAGAAAACATCCAACTTGAGCAATTAAGATTTGCCAATCATTTTGATTTTATCTGTTAAAAAACTTATTTCAATTGTTAAAGCTATTTGGTTTTATCTTGGTGTTTTTATTTTCAAAGTTGATTCTTTTTCTTTTTAGCCCTTCTATTAATTTGTAATATGTAATTTCTTATATCAAATGGAGAATTATTATCAAGTTCAATTTTGATTTATCTCACAAAACAGTGTGATGTATTTAAATTTACTAATTTCGTGGTCCGCTTGACCAATTAAATCATTACAATTAATTAAGGTGTTTAGTTGAGATGAAAAAAGTTAATGGCACGAGCAGGATTCGAACCCACGATCTTCGGCTAGATACGCCGCTGCTCTACCACTTGAGCTATCGTGACCTCGATCCAATCCAATATATACACATCAACTAAGTAAATTTAGTCCAAATGATATTGTCTGAGATATCGGCATGTACCTTTAAAAGTAGTTGTGAGACTTCGTTGTAATAAAATCCTAAATTACACATTACAATTAAAAGGCTAACTATAAATAGGAAAAAAAACCTAAACACTTGGTATTCTGATTACTGATTTATATAAGTCCAAATCTGCACCTGCACGTACATATATATATCGAGTTGAGCCCATCACTTCTCGCAGTTTGCTGACAATTCCAGCTTTTGTGTAATTTACAATAAATTATCTCGAGAATCACCCACCCCAGGTGTTGGCAGTCTGTACTCTGGGGTCAGACTTAGGTCTTATCCGTCCAGCCACCAAGGTTGTGCTCCAGGGGCTATCAACAGCTAGGTCATTTCAGCCCCCAATGCAATTGGTTCCTAAATACAAACCCATTCACACTCTCACTCACTCTTAAATACATTATTTCTTATTTACATACCATTCACTGAGGGAGTGCTTGATATTCATCCATCACCCTTTATAATAACTAAATCCATTATATTTAGTGATCTATTGACCAAATTACTTCTTTCAATTACTTAATCGTTTTTATGTAAGGTTTTGGTTGAAATGAAAAAGCTAGTGTCATGAGCAGGATTCGAACCCACGATCTTCGGCTAGATACGCTGCTGCTCTACCACTTGAGCTATCGTGACCTCGATCCAATCGGACATCAACCTCCCATCTCAACCGCACCTTTTGAATTTTCCCTCCTTTTTGCCATTTTTCAAATGTCGTGTAATCGGATTGGATTCTCGGCGACAAATGAAATGGCCACGAGAGCTTTAGTGAAGTATACTTCATTTTAATTCATTAAATTCACTAATTTCGTGATCCGCTTGACCAATTAAATCATTACAATTAATTAAGGTTTTTAGTTGAGATGAAAAAAGTTAATGGCACGAGCGGGATTCGAACCCACGATCTTCCGGGTTGAGATAAGAAGTTGATGTCCGAGTGGATCGAGGTCACGATAGCTCAAGTGGTAGAGCAGTGGCGTATCTAGCCGAAGATCGTGGGTTCGAATCCCGCTCGTGCCATTAACTTTTTTCACCTCAACTAAAAACCTTAATTAATTATTAGTGTGATGTATTTTGTAATATATTTGTTCATTTAAAACAATTTAGAAGCGACCCCTTGCAAATCGTATTTTGTGTTTTCTTAACAATAAAACTTCAATTTCAAGGCAACAGACCCTTCATTTCACACCTTGGGACAGTTTAAGCACATAATTACTTGTAATAATCTATTCGCTCAGACTCCCATTATAAATAGTCATAGCAGAGCACAAACTCGTCATAGGAATTTTAGAAGTTCGAAAAAATAGGATTATATTAAATTAAAGGTTTTTTAAAATAATCCCTTTTAAATACATTTAATTATTTTGTCAAGTATGTATAACTTAAGACAAATAATTTACATTTAAAAAATTGATAAAAAAGCAAATGCAGTGCATATCACAACATACTCCTGCATGTTCATGCAACATTTTACAGGAAGAAACCACTGCATTCTTTACCCAGATCAGCTACAAATTGAACGTGCTATATGTGAAAGCATTTTATAGTGCCGGGAAGAGTTGATTAAAAGTAATACTGACACATTAGTCCAAAATTTAACTGAGCAATTTAAAAAATCTTGCCCTGACTTGGAAGCATCGGATAAATTACCTCAATTCAGCACGACAATCGCCGAAATAGTACACAAAATGTAGTATGCAAAATCAAATTCAGACGAATCCCCCTAATATTAAAAAAAAAAAAGACGTTACAAAGAAAATATTTGAAACTAAAGAGGAACCTCAAACAAAATGTGTAATGGATTACTCTTGTAAGGTGAACCTTTCTAGACAAACCTCAGTCTAACTGGCCAGATGTTACAACTGATTTCAGCTGCATACTTCATCCGCAACATTTAATTTGCATAAATCAGATAGTTTCAAAATATTTTTACTATAAATTGTGCTAAGAAAAAACTCACAGATCTCCCAAACTCAGATAGTTTCAAAATATTTTTACTATAAATTGTGCTAAGAAAAAACTCACAGATCTCCCAAACTTTAAATTATATCTGCATGTAATCAAACAGTTCTTAAACAAATTAATGCGATTGCACTAAGAAATACTCATAAATCCAATCACACCAGACTGCATCTCACGATCTCTAAACAATCATTAATTAACGATCACTAAATACTACACATTTTTATACAATGCCTTGGCCTAGTCTTCCTAGGTTTTCCTGCCTTTAGCATGAAGGGGAGAGCTTGGATATACTTTTATTGTTATAACTGCCAATTACGCACCCAAATAAATCTAAGAATCCTTTCAAAGTAAAAGCAAATCCAAATTAAATACACGATGTAGTTTTCTTAATGGAAGCAATAAAAAGAGGGATTGCGGTGGGATGGGGAAGAAAAACTTATTTCTGTGAACAGTATTTGAGTGTTTTATAAAATACCATAAATTCAATAGTTTAAAGATAAATACCTTTATCTGGTTGCAAAGGGGACGACTAATTTTTAAGACTAAGAATAACGAAAGATGGATTATTAAAATGTATAACTTGTTACTTACAGAAAGTCTTACTGTACTTCCCATTTGGCGGTTGGTAAAGTGGGCGCTGTATAGGGCGGTATGGCTTCAGTGTGTTTGACCGTTTTGCTGGAATCTCTACACCGAGACTATTGCACATTCTTTTTAATCTCACAATAGCTTTTTCATTCTGGCAGGCCTGTAAAAGATATTGTTAGTTACGATTAAATATATTGAATAGATGAATGACAGGTATTACAATTGATAAAAAAGATAAGAGTTTAATTTTGATAAAAAGAAGTCAAATTGATTATATTCTTACAATTGTAAAGGCTAATAAAGTTTAAATTTGTGTACTTTTCAAAAATTTCAGTTAAAAGCTTTTATTATTTTAATTTTATTTTATTATGCTGCAACGGCGATAGTGCGCAAGCACCTTTGTTTTCTTTATGAATTTTGTATTATAAGAGTTGAGAAATAACTCTTTAATTATACCATCACACTTACATCGCTAAGGAGAAAATCGCGAGATCATTGGCACTTTAGAGGATTGTAAGGAAGGGTTCAAGAGGAAAGGTGCTGGATCAAGAGGAGGGATGAGGATCCAGGGTTTTGCGGTCTGTATCAACTTCTTGTGGTTTTGAGGACAAATGAGATTTGAAGGTCTGTGTGGTTATTTAGGTAGGATATGGAGTGGACCATGGGCAATGGTTTGAAGGATTTTGAACTGGAGTGGCTGGATTCTTAGGAGGGTGGAAAGGGTTTTGTAGTAGTTGTCAAATAGTCTTTGAGTAGTTTATATTGTCTGTTGTTCTTTCTTTTAAGTCGAGCATGGGGGTTTTAAAAGTAAGTCTTTTGTCGATGTATTCCCAAATAGTGGATGAAATTGGTTCATCTGGAAGGTTTGTACTAGATTGGAAAGATACAAAGGGTCGAGGCTATTTGCTGGGATTTGTTTTTGCTGAGACTGATTCTTCATCTCTTGAAGATCCAAGAGACCACAAAAATAATTTGAATTATCAAGAGTAAAGGAAAAAATGTATAATTGTTGATATGCATTTTTACAAGTTATTACTTAAATTGTAAATATATAAAACATCGTAAAAAGAATAAACAGCGGGAATAGATCAACTGTAAAAGTTAATATTGTTAAATTCACTAGTTTTCGTGGTGTGCTTGACCAATTATATTTATTAATATTGTTATTCATTATTTAAAAAAATGGTGAAGCGGTGGCCTTTTTTATGACTTTCCAAAGTGGCTAGTGCTGAGAACATATTGCCAAAACACTGCCACCAAACATAACAAACTAGAGAAAATTAGAAGAAACTTTAGGTTGTAAGGAAATACATGTTAATTTAGAGAAATATTATAAAGAAAAAGTTTGAATTATAAAGAGGGTTCCATTTCGATTTACAGGATGATCTTTCTCCCCGTAATAAAACGTATTTTATATTACTGAGTATATTAAAATACACATGTTTTTTTAAATTTAAAGCAACCTGCTGAGGAGTTTGTATTATCAAGAAATTCGAATTATAAAGTTTTGAATTAACAAGAGTCAACTGTACTTACTTTGGGAATAAGCCATGACAGCTGAATGGTGGCCTTATTTGAAGGCGGATTATAAAAGAAATCCTTGATTAAAGCATTAATATTCAATGTTGTTTTTAACGCCAAGGTCTTTATTGCGTTCTCTGGCTTTTTCAGAGCATCTAAAGATTCACTTTTTATGGCGTTGTGCAGTGTCTTAATGTACCCTTGAAGAGCTCGCGAGAAGTACTGCAATCTAAAATAATTGTTTGTTTTATCAATTGAATAGAGTTGAAATTGTGAGTGACAACAAACCTGGATCTGAATTTGGAAAGTTCAACATCATCGGACAAGAAAGATGGATGTAATTTGAACAATTTATGCAGCGAATAAAGTAGACACTCAATGTAGGAAAAGTGGAATTTTAAATCGTCAAAATTATCTTGCCCACTTTCAGAATATGGCATAACTTCCTATAAAATTAATATGGTTAACAAAAAAAAGAAATAAGAAAAATCAAAATATAATAAGCCGCCTTACAATCAATAGGTTGAAAATACTTTCAACTACTATCACAGGTTCGTTCAACTTATTGCAGTAAACTGTAAGTTCAGTAAACAGCTGGAGCAATTCTAAGGCGTAACCAGAACATTCATCATATCCACTTATGCTTTTAAAGTTAGGTAGAACTTCCTTACAAAAATACGTAACATACCTATCAGGAGATGTTAAAGGCTAAAAAAATAAACAAACAGAAAATCAATTGACTGTTAAAAATTAACACACATTAATGCTTACCTTGAACAGTGGCTTTACAGACTTGCATAAAGTAACTAGCCTCTCAAGCAGATCATCATCATGCACATTAAATGGTGTCTCGGACTCTATTTGCTCAGCTATCATATTGATAATGACTGTATGTCCAGTTACATCCTTGCCTAGCTTGGTCCAGAACAGTATATCCATAAATATTGGTATTTCCTCAGGACTAGCCTCCTACAATGAGTTCAAAACCTTGTATCAAAACTAGCTAATAAACGAAAAAAGGAATGATTATAATATTTACATCGAAGGTACTTTTTGTCTCAGTAATCAATGCCTCTTCGAGTTTAGGTAGGTTGGCTATTGGCAACGACTTCACTTTATTTGTAAGAAAACTTAAGCATTTATCTCGTACTGTGTCTTCTCCATTTCGAATCTGGTTAAACAGACCAGCAACAGCACCTAAATGGAATAAAAAAAATTTGTTATTTTTATTATTGAAACATTCTCATATTTAAAACACCAACCTTCAGGGTATATTTGAAACAATGACAGGAGAGATCTAGATACAATAGAGAGTTCTGCTAGGTCCTTTGATTGCAGAAGTTGTGACAATATATAGGAGGTTTTTTTTGTGAACATTGTACATTGCTTGCATATGTGTGGAAGCTCCTTAATGACTTGTTTTCTTATCTAAAACAAATATCATATTTATTGTCACTATGTAGAAATTAATAATTGAAAATATTGATTTGAAACATAAAAGGAAAAAATTTACACATTTCTCTATTGGCTTAGTTTCCTAATGTGAAGAATTCACGCTAGATATTCTTTTATTTAAATATAGTTTAACAAAAAAATC
Source organism: Cimex lectularius (assembly GCF_000648675.2). Classification (NCBI taxonomy): domain Eukaryota; kingdom Metazoa; phylum Arthropoda; class Insecta; order Hemiptera; family Cimicidae; genus Cimex; species Cimex lectularius. The sequence goes on from NW_019392804.1 coordinate 607,329, forward strand.
ATCATGGTTTTCTGTGGTAAAAACAATAAGCAATCAAACTCCTCAATGTTTTATTTGTGACTTAACTTTATTTAATTAAATAAAGGAAAATCTCAAACATCAATGCTGGGTCATTTAAAAGTAGATAAAACCATTAAAGAAAAGTTGCAATACTTTTGAGCAGGATTTCTTTTTGAATGAATCCCAGAATAATGATAAAGGTATTTGTACTAATAGTTAATGAAAAAAAGTACAAATTAAACCTTATCATACGATAGAATTTTATCAGTGAAGTCTATTGTTATCCATTATTGCTTTCTTATTTATTGAAGCATTACTAACTATTGTGCATGGATTGATTTTTTTTTAGTGCAAGTGGCATTTGTAATATACAAGAATGGTTAACCTAATCGAACAAAAGAGAAAAGGTCTAGTTTATGAGTAACCAGCTCACTAATCAACAAATGCTTGATTTAATAATATCAAAACCTTGTAGTTTATGAAAGTGTGCCATTGACTGGAATAGAATGCAGTCAGATGGTGCGTCATCAGGAATATAAGCTGGGCTACACAAGACGCCATTCATAAATTCCAATTTTGTCTGTGACAAATTTAAAAAGTTGTGTGTAAAGCTTAGTCAGGGCAGAGCCATTTGTCATCAGAAACAAACTAACAAAATACCTTCATAGATACAAAATAAGTTACTTTCGTTCCAAATCAGTCTTGGTGTATTAACTGCTTGCTATTGATTACTTTTACCAGTGTTTGTTTGTCCTGGGACTTCTAATAAACTGTTAGGATCTAATATTGCCTGGATATTTCATACACCATACAGCATTTGAACCTTCATTGCAGTTGATAAGTGGTAGCATATAAGCTTACACTATTGAATAATTCAGCATCATCGAGCTCTTAAGAACAATCTAATTGTGTCACTGGTATTGAAATGTATGAAACAAACCCCTTCTGTATTATGACAGAATATGCCTTCCTACACATTGTTTGCAATTTCTAGTGACTTTGCAATTAGTTCTTTTTCCCTTGAGAAAATTCTAAGACTATATAAAGTAAAGTCATTCCTGTATAAAGGAGGGCTTAATATTCAACCCATTGGGGGGGGGGGATTAAACTTATATAGATTATAGTCACAGACTCACAAGTTTGAGGCCAACTCATCAAGAAATCAGCCTTGACAGTAAATGACTATGCAATATCTGCACAGTAATAAGCAGTCTGTGTAGAGTTGATCTATAAAATTAATATCAGAATAAGAAATTAGTTTCTGGGCACAAGGACTTTTATAATAATTTAGTGCATAGTTAAAAATATATGTTTTACTAACATAAAAACATTATAATTTTTTAAAGTTTAAAACTAAATACTTACAGATATTTCTGGATCCTCGCACAAATCGAATAAACTATTAAGGGCAGTCTCTCCAAGATTAGGGAAGTGTATGAAGAATCTAGGAATGAACTGGCATGCTAAACGCCTTTCACTCTGGTCCCCTTTAGCAGCTTGAATTATTTCCGAGTACAAGTCCTCATGCTAAATGTACAATGTTAAAATGTTAGAATTATAATTATTCAAATTACAATTACTACAATCACAATTCAAACAATTTGGAAATGAATAGCATTGTTTTAAATGAAAAATAACCTCTGTTATTGTAGTTAAGATTACACAAACAAGTAAAATGTTTGAGTTAAGTCAGGCAAATAAAATGTAAAATTAAAAAAAAGTAACATTTTTTTAAACACAATATACAATAATATGTTAGGCATGTTAAAAAAAAAATATATCCCTGCTACACGAAATGTAAAGTGATGAAATGGTTATTAGACAAAACTGATTTTCCTTGCCTTTGTCAAAAGGCCAAATTTAAAATGTTGTAGTATTTGGGTGAAAGAGAAGATGTCATTTATTCTTCAATTTTTGGCAAACAGCTTTTGAAAGTTTACTTACGGTCTAGCTTTAAATCAAGTTGATCGATCAAATTTCCCAAATTATGTGGTCATTGAACTTGTAACCATTTTCTGATGGGTAAAGAACGTTACAAAGAAGCTAAAAACGACATAATCCCATTTGCCCAAAAAATTAACTTTTACCCCTTTACCTTTATAGAATTTATGTACAACTGATCTACTAAACGAAACATCAGAATTGACAAGTCAACAAGTGTCAGGCAATCAAACATAAAAACAATTATGAAGTTTGGGCCTGTTTATTTATATTTATTTGAGAAAGTTGGATCATACTTGGATTATGAGAAAATTTATGTCAGTTAGTGTCAACACTATTAAGCAAATTAATGCTTTTTTCTAATCCATCCACCTTAGACATTTTACCATTGTTGGCGCCAGCCATCTCATTTTTAAATATACTTTGTTTTGGATTATTGTAATCCCTAATCCTACTCCCACGCTCCTTGCAAACCCAGTCCTGTTCTACTCCTATGATAGAAAGGTCCTCACGTCTCTCTTTTCTCATGCTTTTTCTCCCGTATTAATAAAAAAGTCTTTAATCATGAAAAACCCTCTGTGCTGCTGCATCGATCTCTTCCACCTGAATCATCGGATATTCTGCGACGAAGTCAGAGGAATCGGGCCCGAGCTCCCTACGCTTCTTGCAGCCGGCATCTGAAGGAAGGTGGTAAGTCCCCTATGAATTTCTCCCTTATTTTATTTTAATTTAGAATTTTCTTAAATTTATTTTATTAATGTTTCATTTTTTTTAATTTTTTTTTTTTTTCTTACCCGGCATTGGCCGTAACAACCATCAACCTAAACAAACTAAAAAAATATAAAAACAAATAATTAAAAAAAGGGAGATATTTCTGCTTTTCATTTTCCTTCAGGCTTGCTTTATGAAGATGAGTCTTGAGGAGGAAAAGGACGTTTATTTAACTAATGCCCCTTGCTGATTTCCTCTATACGCTTTTTTCCCTGGGATGTTAATTGCTACAATGTCATTTATATTTGACATAATATAAGATGGGAAACCAGCCTGAACTAACTTTATGTAACTATTATCTAATACATAAATGAATAAATAAACAAACAAACTAATTCGTGCTTCATAATTGTCAATCTTTCAAGCTTAAATGTTAATCATCTAACCTTAATGGTTTAGGTGCTTAGAAGCAATTTTGACTTGTTCAAGTTCAATTTAGATTGTGGGGGCACTGTTGTGGCAGAGGACTTTTAGATTGTCTCTTCTCCTTTCATAAAACCTTCATGACAGAATTTTGAGGAGTACGTCACCATAAGTTTGAACTTTTTGAATTTGCAGCGATGTACCAAGAAGTAGCAATGTCCTTGCAAAGTTTGTGAGAGCTTTCTAGCCTATGCTTGAGCTTTCTTTTCGATTTTAGTAAAGTATTCAAAGGAGAGTGTAAACCATTAGAGCTGCTTTCTCATATGTTTGGCCAAGCAGTGTCCTTCAGTTGCTTTATTTATGAATTCCAAGCACTGGGTTTTTGAGATATTTTTCCGCCATTCCAACTTAGATTACTCAATCGCTCATGAAATTGACAAATAAAATGAGCATGTATGGGGTCGTTTTGGCATGAGCCCTGAAACCTAGACTTTACACATGGAAAATTGAGCTTGTATAGGACGTGACATTTGTGGCCTGAGCTCAGAAGCCTCAGTTCCACCCATGCTATATCCCCTTTGCGACATCTGCAGCAAGAAGAACTGATACAACTGAAGGAAATAACAGAGAAACTGGATGAAAAACCGAACTGAGGCTATACATGCTTAGTTTATTCTTGTGGGATTCAGGCAAACTGACAGACAATCTGAGCTTATATTGAGGCTTAAATACGGTACTAATTCCAGTTACATTGTCCAGTCGGGACATGACGTGACATTTGGAAAACAAACAGACTAACAGTATATGGGGCGTTTTTGACCTGAGCCCCGAGAACTCAGTTCCACCAATGTTACCTCTGCTTTACAATACTAAGAGCTAGGAAAAAAGACACAACTGAAAGAAATAATGGATAAACTGGAACAAAACTGAACTGTGCTACACAATCACAGTTAAGTTCGTGAGGTCTGGAAGTAAGAAAACACCCCTTCGCTTGTGCCTTCTCAATTTTAGGGAAGTATTTGAAGGAGTGTTTTTTGCCTACTGGTCTATAGCTGTTCACTATCAGCTAGTTTGCTGTATTTTAAACCAGAATTCTAACAGAATTTTATTTTTAAAACGAAACGATGATACTGGGCGAATCTCCCGCATTCAGAATTTTTCCTGGCAATATGGGGCACATAAATTTATGGTGTCTGTACACATAAACAATCCCGAGATTTCAGTGTAAGCTAGTTTCGACAAAAGAAACATCTGGGAGGAGAAAACTTTCAGAACATATGACATTTTTGAAGGAAAACTATGTCAACTAGTCATTATAGTTGAGAACACGAGGTAATACGTTTAAAAGTGGTTAACAGGCAACAAAGTATATTAAACGATGTTATTTCTGGCGTCATAGGAAAAAATACTGAATATGATAAAGCAGTGTTAGAAAGGAAAACAACAAACTATTTAGTATTGATCTTATATGTATTCCCATAAATATTTGGAAGTTTACCTTTACAATGTTGTCACCGGCGTCTGCGAGGATTCCGTAATATTTGTACAGTTTTTCAATTGAATCGCCTGTCATTTTTGATTTCGAACATGAAACTTTCCTAGATGAATATGTTGGATGGCACTTTGAAAGGAGTACGCTGATTGTTTTAAAAAAAAAGAAATGTTATTCTGTATTCCCTGGGGAAGGGAATGGAGCCGTTCCTGACTTAAAAAGCCCGGAATTACGAATCACAACACAAGCAGAGGAGCCAAAAAAACGTTTTTAAAATGGCTTTCTGGTAAAACTTAAAACTTAAACTGGTAAAACTGTGCGAAATGCACAAATTATTGTTAATTTCGTCCACGATGGGCCGTCGAAAAAGAGAAAGTTTCCCTTCCAAGCGTTCAGAAAAGAAACACTAGATATCACACTGCGGACAAGCCAGGAGATTGGGTTTAGGTAATGCCTCAAACAGGCTGGCCACACAACTGCCCAAAAACGAAATAAATTACCTCAAACGTCGAAATTGAATATCCTACAAAAAACTACGAGCTTATAAAATATCGCATAATTTCCATTAAAATATCTTAAAAAGTAATATAATTGTATTATAAACAATTGTTAAGCGATAATCTTACATTTCGTTTCAACTGGGAATTAGTGAGAAGGGGACGGATTTACAGAAACGTTTTGTGTATTTTTAGAAACACGTATGTCCTTTTTTTGTAGGAAATTTTATCTTATATAAGCAAAAATTCCCTCAAAAAAGGATATATTTGGTAAAAAGTTCTACCCAGGAACGAAACACATCAACAACTTACAGTCAAAACGGACATCTTACTGAAAAGACTCATGATGGGTGTACATTCCCGAAACATACAAATAAATGTGTAAATACAAACAAAAAAATTAACAAAGCAAATCATTCTCTATAATTTCCATGTTCCAAAAACATAAGAAATTTATAAGAAAAAATTCCTTACAAAAAAGATATACCTCGAAAAATGTTCTACCCAGGAAAGAAACACATCAACAACTCACAGTGAAGAAGGACATCTACTGGAAATGATGGGTGTAAATTCCTGAAACATCCAAATAAATGTGTAAATAAGTAATGCATTTACATAAAAACACATGGAATTGTTTTGATAACAAAAAATTTAAAAATAAATAAAATAAAAATGCTTATTTTTGTATTTGTAGATTTGAAGAATCAAGTTCAAGGATGATGTATTATTTATTGGTTACTAACACTAAATATTTCCTATTTTAACTTTAACTTTTTTTTTAAATAAAAGTAAAACATGTATTTATTTATTTAAATATACGGATTATTATCCTTGTTACAAAAATATAAGTTTCATAACACTAAATAACTAATATCAACTAGGAACGCACTATATAAAAATATATAATATGTAAGTGAGAATAAAAACATTAAGATTAACATTTACAGATGAAAATATAACAAAAATATAAATATAATCATTAAAGAATAATGTAGTTCTTGAAATTATACAATTAAATAGATGAAAATTGTTTAAAGGCTAGATTTATGAATATGTTTCTAAAGTTCACACATGGCATTTTGAAAGATTTGAGTAATTTTAGTTTTGAATTGGGACCTTGACATGTTAAAAATATTTATGTGAGGTTGAAGCTGATTTATTGGTTGGAGACTTTAGAAATAGAAGAATAACAGACATAAATTTTTTTATAGAATTGTATGTTAAATAAATCATTATACATATTATGTTTAGTATTGACACTGGAGACATAGACAGATATACCAGAGACCATAATTTATTCCAGTTACAATATCATAAATCAAGAGAGCATCATATTTTCTCCTATCAGAACAACTAATCATGTTTAGTTGATTTAGTGGTTGATCAAATTCTAAGGAAGAAAATAGAATTTTTTGCTTAAATGCAATGTACTCAAAAATTTATGCTGTTTTTTTTTTTTTTTTTTTTCAATTGCATTAAACTATGCGTGCAATAGCATAGTGAGGAGATCAAATGGGAGTAGAAAATTCAAGATGAGGCCTTACTAGAGAGACATGTAAAGTGTCTTAAACATTAGAGGTAAATTGTTGAGCGTTTCTGCTTATAAAGTTAAATAATTTATGAGATTTGGCAATGATATAACCATATTAAATGAGAGTGTTGAGTTGAATATAACTCCGATGTCCCTACTATTGTTGTTAGTTGTGTATTTTCTAAAGAATATTGGTAGGTACCTTTTTTGAGGATCTAGTGAATGTAATTACATTACACTTTTCAATGTTCAGATTGAACAAATTATTACAACACCCTGAATGAAAATTTTATAAATTTTTTTGGAGTACCATCGTATCATATATGGTATTAATTTTATAAAAGATTTTTCGATTGTCAGCCGGCAATAAAACATTAGTATTAGAAAAGACATCATTTTTTTTCTCATCACTGTAATGTAAAAGTCCCTGGTTTGAATCCAGTGGCCTTGCATTCAAAGCAATATTACAAATGGGCTTTTGGGCTTTTTTAAAAAACACCGACACCCTGCGGGTTGATGACCTCTGCTGTTGCAGAAAAAAAAACAAAAAAACTTAAAGAATATAAGGAACAGCAGTGGCCCCAAGTGCGAACCTTGGGAGATCCCAGAATGTACAGTGAACAAACCTGAATGACATGATCCTACTTTTATAATTAGCTCTCTTGCATACAGATAATTTTTAATCCAGGGTAATAAACTACCAGTCACACCATACGAGTGAAGTTTCTGCAGTAATATTCTATGATTAACAGTATCAAATGCTTTAGCTATATCTGTGTGAATTGAGTCACCCCGTAAATAACCTGACTAGTAAAATCACTGCTCAAAATTGACTAAATTAACACAGACTGAGTGAGGTGCAACAAAATCGTGTTGACAAGGGGATATAATGGAATTTAAATTTACTTTAGCTTGTTTGCAACAATTTTTTCAAAAACTTTAGGTATAACAGAGAGTCCTGGATATGGGTCAGTAATTTCTTGCATTTCTTTATCACCAGCTTTGCAAATAGGTTTAACAAATTTTATTTTTTCCCTATTCAGAGAAACACCAAGTAGACAAGGAAAAAATAAATAAGACAGTTAAAGTGGGTGTAAGAACTTTTGACAGGGATTTATAAAACAGAAGACAGACCATCAGGACCAACATGAAAACATGTTCTATTCCTTGTCATTACATTGAAATAAAGGTTCGTTCAAAAATTATTGAATCAAGCAATATTGACTTTCAATTGGATTAGGGGCATATTAATAAACTGCTCACAAATGAATAGAGATATTGCCACTTTTGTAGTATTTACTTTTACTAGCATTTTTATTATAAATTGCATTAAAATTTATTTGAAATTGTTATGTGTTTACCTGAAGGAAAATTTAAATAAGGTACTTTGAAAAATAACAAAATAAAATATGTTAATTCCATAATTTTGTTTATTGGACACAATAATTTTTTTAAACAATTAATACCATGTCTAATGCCCTCTGTTAGCTAAAACCTCTGTCCACCTATTAGGCATACTGTTATTAATGTTGTCACTACTTTCATAAGGAATTTCACTCGATAGATGTTGCAATGCTGCACTCAGTTGTTGCAGGTCAACTGGCTGCAGATGGCAATCGAAAAGCCTTCTCTGCAACGCATCCCACATGTGCTCAATGAGATTGAGATCTGGACACAATGGGGGAAGGGGCAGACGGGAAATTCCCAGGTTTTCTAAACATTGATGAACACCTCTGCCTCTATGAGGTCTGGCATTGTAATTCAGAAATCAAAAATCCCTGCCAATAAGATCCCTGGTTTGAGGGATGTATCCCTTGATAACTTCTTGGACATAATGGACTGTGGTGTGTTTGCCTTCAATAATATGGAGTCCAGTTCGTCCTCCAATGTAAAACCAACCCAGGCCATTACACCGTTCCCTCCAAACTGTACTGAAGGAAGCAAAAACTGGGGCGTTGTATGTGTCCCCCGTTCTCGGTAGACAATTCGGCGCCTGCTATCACTACAGTCAGAAACCCGACACATCAGTAAACATGACATTCCATAACATAGCATTCCAATTGGTTCTCTTCTAGGAGCTCACTGCACCATATCCTCCTGAGTTGCTGGTGGCGGGCTGTTGCAGCAGCTCGTTTCAAAGGGGCATACGATGTAAGGCCAACTTCCCACAAAGTTTATGTTGATAAAGGCCTTCCCAAAACATCTTGTACTTCATTTAGGATCTGGCAGGCACTATGGAAAGGCTTCCGTCTTGCAGCTATGACAATATTTCTGCCCTCCCTTAGCGTCATAATGCTCTGAGATCCACTACTAGGCCTCCTATTGGCACTTCCAGTCTCTCGTAATCTGAGAAACGCCAGCTACCTCTGCGATATCCACTTGCCGCTGACCTCGATTCATTCTCACAATAATATTGCTATATATAACTTCTGGTTCAAGATGTCTTTCCATGGTTAAAGAGAATACAATCGGATTAAAATGGAGAAAAGACGAGAAAAGTTGTTTGTTTACAAAATGAGTGATCTTCATGTTTGCTATACTGCAGTAAATCCGTTATTAAAAATGAGGATTAACATTTGTTTGTATTTTCTATTTTGTTTTATCCAATTAATAAAAATTAATAGAATAAGAATAAATTACAAATATCCCTATCCGTTTGTGAGCAATTTAGATATCTCTAGATAAAATGTATACAATAGTTATATAATAATATCTAATTGGAGCTGATTTGTGTTAACAATCAGCTGGTTGTTTAATAACATCGTCTCGTTTGTAACAAGAATGATTCTACTGTCGACTTTTGCTATTCTAACTTTGCTTTGTTCCGTTCAAGCGGCTCCCAATTTTGTCCTGATATTGACGGACGATCAAGATGTGACTTTAGGCGGCCTCGTAAGTTATATTTCTCAACTTTACGACGATTTTCAAATCGTTGGGACATTAGTTTTATCAAAATGATAATACACCTATTCTATTTTTGATCATCGATTCGCATTTCGGGGTTGCTAGTACCTACTCGCTCTCTATTTGGAGCCAAAGGCACCATTAAATTATAACACGTGTGCACGCTTTAACCTATAAAATTGTGCCAAAATATTTCTTGTAAGGTTTATCATTATAAACATTTTTTATTTATTTTTTTGCACTGAACCTTTCTTCTGTTGTGACCAATCTCTGGAAAAGATTTTCCTGAAAGAATTTCGTTTCTTTAATAAAGTACTGAATTCGTCTTAGATGTATAGAGATGATGCAAATAATGTCTTTCCTAGGTATCATAACCTTTTCCTGGCTAGGCAGGGTATTCACAAATGATATTTGTTGACTCTACCTCTTTCTTCTAGCTATAGTCGACATGATCAACTATTAGTCACATTTTTTTAAAAGTGTTATTTTATTACAGCATGTCCTGTAAATATCTGAGGTTTTAATTCCTTTCTGTTGAGTAGGATTTATTTCTTCTTCCACTGGATTGTTTTTGCACATAGTCTATTTTCTTGGGCCATGCCTGATGTTCCCAGTATTTGTTGTGTTCCTTAGTTACACAAGATTCCAGTTCTTTTTTAATGTAAGCTATAATTTATGCCACAAAGATGGATTTGGGCCTTGGTGTTATTCCAAGGCTCCTGTTTAAACTAGGATATCTGCTGCCTTGTTTCCTAAAATTCCCTGACCTGGGACCCACCTTAGCTACTATTTGTGGGTTTCAGTATTTTAAGATATTTAGGCAGTTCCAGACTAGTTTTGAATTGATTTTGTAGGCTTACTATCTGGCTTTCTGATAGTACTGATGGACAAAATAAACACGCCTCCCTCAAATTTTATTGTATTTAGGTTTATTCATGTTTTGCATACCAAAAATAGGTTTGGTTCTAAAAGACATTTAAAAAGAAATAGTTTATTACCTAATTTAAAAAAATTGAGTTAAAAAAATAAAAATGTAAAAAAAGTTTTTGCCCCCTTTAATGTCGAGAATTTCCACCTCTGGCACGAATCATGTCCGTTAAACTCCTTTGCATTCCTTGGTCCATGTGCCATTTTTATGGTTAGTGAGTAAGCTTGAAAGTTGTGGTGGACCTGAGTTTCACGTGGTGCTCACAATTAGTCCTTTTTTTGAACATTACCCATACCATTTTCCATCTTGGAGCCATCTGTATATCATTTCAGTAATTATGAAGTCTAGTATTTTTTCTGATGCACCAGAGATTGTTTTAGCCATATCAGGTATTTTAACGTGTCAAAAATTTTCGTATGGCCAGAATTTGTTCTATGCTTTCTTCCCACTGAACTCTTTTAATATACATATGGTTAAGGGTGTTAGCTTAAGGATGTATTTCATCTCTGATGTTGTTTTAAGAGCAGCGATGATGGTATTCTTTGAACATTTTGCAGTAGTACCCTTGTCTTTATTTGTTCAACCTAAGGTCATCTTAGGATTTAGCCCCCAAGTTGTACGATAGAGTCTTTGCTATATTAGTGTAATATTGTGGGTCTCTTAAGGTGTGTTCTCAGTATGACATGACATACGTTCTCAGTATTTGTTTTTTTTTTTTCTCTAATAGCCAAAGATTCCGGTTTTTAATTAATGTGGTTCTTTTTTATGCCACAAAAGGGATTTGGACATATGTATTGTTACAAGACTCCCTTTTTCGCTAGAGTATATGCTATTTCATTATCTGAAATTTCCTCACCCATTATAGTGTTAAACTATTTACGGATCCCAATTATTTTAGGGTATGTAGGCAGTTCCAGACTTGTTTTGATAGAAAATGTTGTTATTGATTCAATTTAATAGTTACAAAACAATTTAAAAATATAGGAAGTGAGTATTGACAACTATTTTACAAATATGGATAAAAAGCTAACTGACTGCACCATTTTATAATTTATTATTATTTACTTTAAACCTATATATTTACATTAAAAATATTTCATATTTACAAAATATGTATTTTTTAGAAACCGATGAAGAATACATTAGAGCTGTTATCGAAAAATGGAGCTACATACAAAAATGCTGTAAGTACATTAAAATAGTTCTTACTGACCGAGTGGTTAGGGCGTCCAACTTGTAATGGGTTGTAGTACTTCTAAACATACTCTGAAGTGATAGTAAAATTTTTTAGATGATGGATTGTGCTCAAACTATCTGTCACAATACCATACTTTGGTCGAGTCCAAGTCCTGTGTCTACTCTAATTCCTTCAGGATGGCAACAACCTTGGCGGAAAAAATTGAAAAATATTTTAGGTGATACAGTTAGTTCCCTATGTTTATTTAAAAAGGCACACCCTCACTTGCCATTCATAAATAAGACATCTGTGTAAATCAGACGAAAACCTGGAAGGTAGGTGTTTATGCCAGTCAAAAAGTTTAACTAAGCTATGCTGGGAGGGCTTTCTAAATAGTCTTTTAATTCATAGCATAGTATTTTATTCATAATGGCTTCAAATTTTAGAGTAAAGATTGGTGGAATTGGGCTTTTGTGGACAGAATATAGGACAGGAGTAGACGAAATGAATGTGGATACTATCAGAGAAGACTTCTTCATCTGCCAGTAACGTTCTGTAAGAACGTTGATAGACAATAGGCAAATGGTTTTAATTAAAGGACTGTTGGAACTTATAATCAGGTCAAGGTGTTGTACGCTAATTCGTTCTCTCCTAACGTCTAGCAGTAGACTGAAGAGCTCTGCCGAAAGTGCAGGAATAGGAATGCTTGGGAGACATCCTGTAATTCTTCTCAAGCATAGTTTGCGATATGTATTAAGTTGATTCAGAGTAGATTTGAAGCCTGGGCATAAAAACTGAGCCAAAATCCAGAACGGATGTAATGTAGAAGAGAAGACCTATTTTGGTGTCCGCTCCCCATTTGCTTGTAGTTGTGAACTGCAAAATGTTAACCAATTTTTCCCCTTCTCCAAAGTATGAGTAATATGTGTATTCCACTTCAATTTAGTATCTAAGTGGAATCTTAAAAATTTCACTTGTTTAACAACAGGGAAGTCCATCTAATGTTTTGGTGTGATGGAGTTCATTGCGTCATTTCCTGTGAAAGGATATAGATGAGATTTGGATTCAGAAATTGAGAGTCCATTGTCAAATATCCATTTTATTAAGGTTGCTTATAAAGTGGAAACGGAGAATCTATGTCCTGAATCTGGTTTTAACTAAGTTTCTGAGAATAAACCTACATTGACATTTTGATTTTGAATGAGATGTTCAAGAAATCCTTTTTTAGGGAGAAAAGATGTTGGGTTCCACTGAATAAAATTTAGGTTGTTAATAGGAGGATTAGGCAGTGGACTAAGACTCATTGTTTATTTGTGAAGAAGGGTGCGGTGTAAGGACCATTTCTGTTTCGAGTTGGTAAGATAGTTGTTGTATGTTGTAATTTTTTTTGTAGAGATCAATGTTTTTATTAAATTGCATATAGAGTTTGTGTTAATCTGTAACATTGGAATATGAATTACTTATTGATTAATATTTTTAGTGGTGACAAATTATGTAAATTTTACAGTTTACGACTACGCCGATTTGCTGTCCAAGTCGTGCATCTTTATTAACCGGCTTATACCAACACAATCACCAAGTCAAAAACAACACTTTAGATGGAAATTGCAGCAGCAAAGAATGGCAGACACATTTCGAGGGGAATACTTTTGCCACATACTTGAAAGAAATAGGCTATAATACTTTTTATGGAGGAAAATACTTAAATCAGGTAAATTGTCAGTTAAACCAATCTATGTTGTATCATAGAGATAAAACTGCTTTTATAGTTTTTAAATGTTTAGGTTATTTTCTAGTATGGTCATGTCAAAGCAGGTGGCCCAGAGCACATTCCTAAAGGATGGGACACTTGGATCGGTTTAGTAGGAAATTCAAAGTATTATAATTATAGACTGTCCATTAATGGCAAGACAAAATTTATGAATAACGAATACTTGACAAATGTGCTTGTAAGCTCTATTAGTTTTCTTTCTGCTATAATTAATTTAGTAATTTATTTATTGGTTTTATTCTAGGAAAAATATGCACTCAACTTTCTTTCAAATGTTAATCATTCCAGTCCATTTTTGATGATGGTTGCCCCGCCTGCACCACATGCTCCTTTTACTCCTGAACCAAAATATAATGGTTCATTCTTAAATGAAAAAATTCCAAGAGAGCCTCACTTTAATTATGGACATAATCAGGTAAATGTTTTATGTTTGTATATAAATATATATAATATTTAAATCATTACATATTTAATAATAATAGTATTAAATAGCCTTTTCTGTCAATTTTTTAAAAGGTTGTTTATAGTTATTTTGTGAGATTGATTCCTGTGGTCTGTGTGGTGATGAACCTGTTATTTGATCATTATCTACTATCTTAGTCTGCCTACCCTTGCTGGCTGGATTAATATTTCAATATTTCAACCAAATATTTTTGTTTTGTGCTGTCCAGTTCTAAAGCATGCTCAGAAATGATCCAGGTTGTCTCTCCATCTTTGATATTGTTTTCCTCTTTTCCTTTTTTCAACCAATTGTGCCCTTTCTGCTGTTCTTTGTCTCTATTCATCCTCCTTTACTCTCACCTCATGGCCAGGCCAGCATAATTTTTGTAATAGAAGTGCTTTTAGGACATCTGACGTTTCAGTTCTTTTTCTAATTTTTTTCTTAATCTTCTGGCAATTTTTGATCCTTTTCATGGCATGTTGGGGAGATTGTAAAATTTTTTTATTATTAAGCAAGGGAGAATTCTGGCATTAAATAATTTAGCCTTTATAGAAATGTTAGACAAATTTATCTATCTGAGCTCCCAATTAACTCCTTTAATAACATCTCCCAGGAGTTCAGCAGGAGAATCATAGCTGCTAACAGGAGCTATTTTGGCCTTTCAAAATATATAAAAAGCAGTTTAATCTCCAGGAGCACTAAAATCATCAGGCTCTATAAAACCCTCATCCGCCCAGTACTGAAATATGCTTCTCAAATTTTGACTAGAGGGGGTGTCATAAATAGGGATTTGTACTGATACCCTGAAGGTTGATATTACCTCTGCTGTTGTGAACCCTCTTAAAAAAAATTATTATTGAAATTGATTTTTAGAAAATAATTCTCTATGTGGACGACGGGGGAAATGGCTCTTTTTGTCGCATGGCAATGACTGTGCCAGCAGAATGCTGACAGACCTCGAGCATACGCATTTGGTTTAATTTACTTAATTATTTCTTTTGCCCAAGCCCCAACCTTACACCTTTACACCTTTCAGTGTTTCTTTTTTAATCGAGAACAGTTGTCCCATGTATGTAGTGCTTGGACTCTCACAACAGACCAACAGAGTACTGTTTATTTGTTATTATTACTGTTGGTTTAGGAAAAAAATAAAAAAGATTTGCCCGTGGATTGTGAGATTTCTCCATGTTATCTGCAGGGTGATGAACCTGAAATTTCGTCATTGTTGATCATTTTGGTCATCCTATCTTTGGTGGCTTAGACTGTAAGATGCTTTTTGGCATTTCACCATCTTCAGTGTTTTAAACAACTCATTGAAAGAAATCACACACAGTAATTCTCTTCTACGGTTATATTTTAATCCCAAAACACATATTCTTGCAGAGAAATTACCACATTCTGTTAATAGGTCCGTTGGGGTCTCTTCTCCCTCTTTGCGGATTCTTCACTACCATGCTGGTCTCTTCTTGTTTCCTTTGATGTATTCTACAGTTTTTCCAATCTCAACAGGAGGTTTTTGGATTTTTTTAAATTGCTTACTTTTTTTCCCCACTTCCACCATGTCTCTTTTCTTAAGATATTCGTTGATAGTAGTCATGGCCAATTGGATATGACAAAAGGTTTCAGGATCTAGGAGCAGTGTAACAGTCCCTTTCCTCACAATGGCATCTGCTTTTACAAAGATTTTCAAATCAATCAAGTTTTGCTTGTTTTAGGCCGGGGAGACAAAGATAATTTTTTATGTATAGTGTTTTTGTTAATTTGTTAATACATTAAAAAAAAATTTATTTCTTCATAGTTTCTTGATTATTTTTTATGGGTTTGGAACTTCTATGTAAAACCATAAATATCTCTATAGTGTATTCATCTTATTAAGTAGATATGTTTTTAAATTTTTAATTGAACATGTATCATATTTTCCAGGATAAACATTGGTTTATGAGAATGAAGCCAGCACCTTTGCCTTCAGACATCATAAGAGATTGTGATCATAAATTTTCAGAAAGATGGGAAACCCTTTTATCTGTTGATGACCTTGTAAAATCGATTGTTGACAAATTAAGCGATATCGGCCAATTGAACAACACATACATATTTTATACATCTGACAATGGTTTCCACCTTGGGCAGTTCAGCATGCCTTGGGACAAGAGGCAATTTTATGAGTTCGACATTAGAATACCTTTCATTGTTAGAGGTCCAGGTATAGATAAAAACATCACTGTTACAAAACCAACTCTGCTTATCGATGTCGCTCCAACAATACTGAACTTGGCTGGTTTGAATGGAGCCAGCATGGATGGAATACCATTTTTACCCATAATTAAGGATTCGAAACAACCCAGTCTGAATGATGATAGGTCATTTTTAATCGAGTATCAGGGAGAGAGGAGTTTGGCACAAAATGTAGAATGTCCCAATCTAGATGTTGGTGTTTCAGTAAGTTCACAGTAACATTTTATTGGATTTTTTAATATAAATAAATGTTTATTTGATTAAATAAATAAGTAAATAGAAACATGTGCCTGTGCACTGTCTCAGGTCAAAAGCCAAACTTTTTTATTAGCCAAAGGTTTTGCTCCTCCAAAATTGATTTTGGATCCTGGCATTGCTCTTGGAATTTTATATGAGAATTGTTGTGGTCTGACCTATTTGCCAAGCACCCAGAATGAGTAGTTGGACGTTAAGCACTCCTGTATGATGGGAATTACTTTACTAAAAAGTTTGTTCCTACTTTTTCTTTTGACATTATTATTACATTATCTATTATTTAATGTCCTATGTTTTACACTCAAATTTTGTTTTACAATTTCAAATTTAAAGTATTATTGAGACATTATTTAGAGTAGAAAATTTTCAGCTCACGAAAATTAGTCATTGACCTTCAAATTAGTAAAAAAAGAATAAATTTTGAGGAAGGAAAAGTGGTGATACTAGTTTGTAAAGGGAGCAAGGTTCAGGGTGGTAAACTAATGAACAGCAGGGTTTTTGAAGATGCTATTAGGCCACTTCTCTACTGTCCACTGACTAGGTTTGACCACAATCAGGGAAAGTGAAAAAGGCAAGTAGAAACGGTCCATCTTCAGAAAGTACTCCGTTGCACCAAAAGAAATGTTACTAGTGGTTTGATTATGGTAAACACAGCTTTAGAGTATAAAAGGAAATTGTTTCACATAGTATGCATTTTTTAACATTCAATGGCACAGATATGTCTGTGAGTCGCGTACGGGATATTTTATATCTAGCTTTGGCCAAACTGATGGTTCAGTACTAGTCAGATCTTCACATCAATCTCAGGCAGCATTTCAAGATCAGCATGTGTCTGGAAAGCATCCAAGCTTCTACAATTTCATGGTGGGAAAAGGGTTTCAAATTTTCAAATTAATGTTCCCACAATTCTTAGGAGATTTCCCCATATTTATGTTGACTAAACATATAATAGTCCTTCACTCTCTTCCTGGGTGCTTTTTTCTCTTTAGGACAGGACCCTGTGGGCCGAACTACCTGGTTGGCCACTTCTGTCTGAGAATGTTTTTAATAAGAGGGAAACAGACTTTGTAAAAGTATGTGCTATTCTGAATAATGGAATCTATTTTATTACTCAAAGCAACAGCTTCAAAACCTAGATTAAATTATATTTTTCTATCTTTGAGCAGCTTGTCTTTAGATGGCAATTAATGATTAATGGATTATGTTTTTATGATAAAAGCTTAACCCAATCCATGCGCACCCCCATTCTCTTAACCCAGCCTAACTTAACCTAACCTAACCTAATCTAATCTAACCCAACCCAACCCAGTCCAACCTTGCGTACTCCCATTCTCTCTCACCTAACCCAACCTGACAACCTAATCTAATTCAATCTAACCCACCCCTAAATAATCTAATCCAATTCTAATCCAGACCAACCCAGTTCATGCATACTCCCATTCTCTCTTACCTAATCTAGCCTAACAACCTAACCTAATCTATTCTAACCCAGATCAAACCAACCTAACCTAACTTAGCCTAACCTAATTAACCCAACTCAATCCATGCGTCTCTTTCCCAGATTGACAAAAAATTCATATCCAGCTCAAAAACAACATTTGCATGTTAAAATAAATTTTATTTAAACTGTTGAATTTTTTCTCATCAACAGTATTTATTATAGAATATATGGATCTACATACATCTATTATATATTGTTATTACAATATATAATAGAAAATTTATAATAAAGCGAGAATGCAATTTGCTTGCTTCATCACTACTATAATGAAATGGCACAAATATTTAACAAAGAACTTGGATTATCTTTTGGATAAATTAAATCTTCTTTTAAGGAATGCTTCAAAGAGGTTCAATGCAAATGTCAAGATGCTGCAAACAATACTTACAATTGCATTCGTTCATTTGGACAAAACAGTGACACCGTTTACTGTCAATTTTTTGACAATGAGGTACAATTACTTTATACATAAGTTTATAATTTTTTATAACTAGACAGTTGCAATATTGTTTGCAAATGTGATATTTACTAAGTATTACTTTGTGTCAAATAATCTACAAATTTGTAGTTTTGTTGTTTCCAATCATCCTGATTTGCCAATCTGATCCCGAGTCTGCCAGTCAAAAATAGCTAAAATTGGTTGATCTGGATGATTGGAAACATTATCATAGCATCATCACCCTGCAGATCTCGAGAATAATTGTCACAAAGTAAACATTGCAATTGTACATATTTTCTTTGTGTTATTAGAAAACAAATGTTTTACCATATTTATTTTTGTTTAGGATTTTTTAAAAAAGTTTTATAATGTAATGCCATTTTTAAAAACAATCATTTAACACTAATTCTTGGGGTTAAAACCTGCAAGTTTTGTTTAAATTAAAAGGATTGAAAAACAACATTTCATTTCAATTATTGGGAGATATTGTAGCCTGCAAAGTGATGATTTAAATTATAATCGACATATTAAAGTTGCCTGTTTTGGTTTTGTTTCAATTTATTGATTTAAATATGCTTTGCGCTTTATGTAGCTGCATCTATTGACATTGAATTTCAGAACTTCGAAGAAGCCTATGATTTGCTGAAAGATCCTTATCAGCTGAAGAATGCCGTTGCGAGTATTCCTGAACATGAAAAATTACAGCTAAAGTACAAACTGAACTATCTGAAGTATTGTAGACACTCACAGTGTAATGATATGAATTTTGGAATGAATCCTGTTACTATAATTAACAAATGAACAAAATATAAATTGTAAAATTACTTAATCAACATTATATATGTCAAATAAATATGAAATGTTTATATAAGTGGCTTGTTACTTTTTTTCTAAATCTGCATCATAAATATGGTCTATCATAAGTCAGTAATGGATAATGCTGAGAATATAAAAATATTGTGGATGAATTAAACTTTATTATTTTTAATTTAGTTTTTAAACTCCTGTCGAGTATGTACAGGACACATGATGTTTTGTAGATTTATCTTATACAGATAAGACACTTGGTTATCAGGGATGTGGCCAAATAAAATATTTTAAATTTTAAATCTTCGCCTAGCTTTCGGAACTTTATTGTACCTTCTTCAGGGCTTGATTTTTAGTCAGAAGTAAATAAACTTGAATTGTTTTATTTTCATGCTAACGCAGAAAGTTTTTTCCTCACCATTTTCTTCACCTTTTCAACTATGAAATGACTAGACTAGTTTCATGTAATATCACAGACAGTAGAAATAAAAATATAATTAAAAACAACCTTATTAAGTCTAGAGAATTTAAGACTTTAAAAAAGTCTTCACCAGAGTTGAAACAAATAAATTTGTGCCATCCTGGCAGTGGGTAATAACCACTGTTCATCGGTCAATAATTTGCATCTTCTGTCTTATGTAATGGTGATTAAATATTAGGTGTCTCCATGATTGAGTGCACTACATGCTACAAAAATATCTTCCAATACAAAAATTGTTTGGGCTTACCATGATTAGTAGCATCATTGTAATCTTTGAAGTGCTTGGAATATCTATTTTTTAGACTGTCATAAATTGAGGGAAAAACAGTTTAGTGTGCTACCCGGTATGGCCCAGTTGACCATATTTCTATGGTTATACAAGGCTAAACTTCTTGCTTCATTATAAATAGAGAATTGTAAAATTGTAAGATTCATGATTCTAGAGCTATAAAACCCTTAGATGCCGAATTTCGCGGAAATCGGTGTAAATTAATTTTTTGACTGATAATTTCGATAACCTTCTGCCAAACTGACATTCCTAGAGCAAGCTCTAACATAATTTTTCTCAAAAGCTAATGGACCAATTTTCATGGTTGATAATTCGTTTTAAAGAAATTGTCAAGTTGCATTTTATAACTGTATCAAACATAAAAAATCGGACTATTATTTTCATTAAAAAAAAAGAGTTTAATTTCTGACAAATGCTATTTTGGGTATTTTGTTATAGAACTATTTTATATATTTTAATGGTATATACGTTGTTAAAAAGAAAAATTAAAAAACAGAAAATTTCAACTTTCAAAAATTTTTTTTGACGAAACCGGGTCCGATTTACAAGAAGTTGCGTATACTTGTCTGATATTTTGAATCTAGAATCACTAAAAAAAGTTTCGTCCAAATCCGTGACCAGCCTGGTCGTATTCTTGTAAGCACTTTCCTTGGTCCTCTTCGCGGACCTCCTTTGGTGTCAGACATTCGGCAGAACCAAAGTGGCTGTACTGTAACCGGACTAATGCTTCACATTGTGTCGATGTCTCTTAAGTTTCTGTTTTCAGTTCCTGTCAGAGTTTCTGTCTCTCATTAGCCCGTCTTCTTCAGATGGTAGTTGAGAGGGCAGTGGCCTGTATGGAGGCCTATAATTTCCTCAAATCCTGCCTGCTGAAAGAGAGGAATTCTTCGCTTTCCTGTTTAAGAGATTTATAAATCTCTTAGCTTGCCTCATACCTGGTGTGTTTGAACAGTTGTACTTACTTTATTGCAAATATATTCCATGTTTGCTTTTGATCAAAAATCACGCCTCGATATTTCAATTCTTCCATTTTTTAAATTCCTTTCCCATTAAGTATTGGGTTGATGCAAAATTAATGCAGGATTTGAAAAGTTGTTTTATTTTCGCAGGTGTCATGTAAACAAAGGTAAATCCTCAAACCTTATTTATGGATTATAATAAATACTTTTAATTGTTATTTTTTTATATAAAACATTTTAGTTTATATTGAATTTTATAAGAGTGAGGGCCTGAGAAATTAAGTATGTCTAAACTAGATTTTCGTGAAATTTATTTGTACGAATTTAAACTTGAGCGAAGTGCGGCTCAAAGCGCGAGTAACATCAATACAATTTGGGGGGAAGGAAGCATTAGCTAATGCACGGTGCAGCAACGGTTTCAGGGATTTCGCCTTGGGGTTTTCGATCTGGACGACAGGGGAGGTCGCGGGTAGGTATTCTGTTGTGCTCGACGACCAACTCAAAACGTTGATTGAAGAAAATTCACGTAAGACAACACGGGAAATTGCGGAAGAGCGTAGTATTGACTACTCAACCGTCTAGAGCAAATGACTAAAATAAAGAAGCTCTAGTTGGTACTGCAAGAACTAACCAAAGCACAAAGAATTCAACGCTTTGAAATTGGCGAAAATTGAAATTTCTGTTGCACCACCAAAATGATCCATTTCTCGATTGAATCATCACGTGCGATAAGAAATGGATTTTCTAAGATAAGAGGAGGCGTACAGGTCGCAGAGAACAAGTTGAAGGCAAGGATGAAGCGCAAAAATATTTCCCGAAACCAAATTTTCACCCAAAAAAGTTATGGTAATTGTTTGGTGCGGTACTGCTGGAGCTGTTAACTATAATATCCAGAATTATGGCGAAACAATCATAGCAGAGAAATATTACCAAGAATATACAAAATTGCACGGGAAACTGCAACGTCTTTGTCCAGCATTGGTAAACCGTAAGAGGCCGTTCTTCTTCATGATAACGCCAGGCCAATTTTGACGGAAAATATTTCGAATAAATTTTCTTTATTTTATAAAAATTAAAAATAGAAATGTGTAGAGATTAGTGACCGTTAATCGATAGTAATTCAGATATCGTGAGATGCGGTCGGGTGTGATGTAGGCACTCTCAATACGACACGCAAGGATGGCACAATTACACAGAAGACAAACACTTTGAGCACTGAAGATGATCTCAATAAAAGATCGAAACGTTGGCACGATAAAGAAAATGTTTTTCTGAAACCTACATCACACCCGACCGCATCTCACGATATCTGAATTACTAATTAAAAAAAGTTTTGACTGTCTTAATCAAACCTACATTCCTTTTGCACCAGCCTTACATTAAATGGTAGCCTCTCCTTGCAAGTGATTTTTTTTTAAAATAATGCCATAAAGAGAAATGGGGGTAATCTGCAGGAGTGAGGTCGTGTCTGTTAATAAATAAGAAACATACCTTTGTTAATGATCTCATTGTTGAAAAGATTTGATTTTTATTTTAATATTACTTAATAATATTCTGTATCGGAAGAAAAAATAAGAAGAAAAAGAAGAAAAAACTATATAAATCATCATATCATCGAATTAGTGTAGACCAGAACGTGACGGATCATGAAGAAGGCCAATTTAATAATAATAATAAAAAAAAAGAAAAAAATTAAAAATTAACATGCCTGCTGGAAATTGATTTGCGAATGTTTATACAGGAAGAAGGGGGCACGAATTCTGTTAGAAATATGTGGGATGGAATCAATTTAAAAAGCGGCCAATGGCCAGTAGAGCTGATCCTGATAAGGCACACTTCGTTTTTTTCCCCCTACTCCCCATACAGTCCTGCCCAAACATTAATTATCGGTTATAGCCAAATCATCAAATTACGTTTTTTTTTCCACCCGCCCAGATAAGTTTCGGCTGTTTGTTACTAAGGGCGATCCAGAAGGTGATTTACTGTTCCTTAAAGTTTCCACATGATATAAATAAACCTTGAAATTTAATGGTGTAAAAATGTTCCATTGACAGGCAAATAGATAAAATTTAATGTAAATAATTACAATAAACATTTAATTTTTTGATAAAAGAGCATTTAATGTATGTACTGTTAATACACTGACAGGCAAAAAAATTCGGCTAATTGAGTTTTTTTCTCGATAAAAGAAAATTCTGCACTTAATTTGTCTCATGCTTTTACCAATAAATATGTGTTTATGCAGTTTTAATTTTGGAATATCAATTAGAAGGTAAATACGCTTAATCATTAATCAAAAACAAGGACAAATGATTTTTCAATGTTTACTTTTTACGAAATTTAAAATGTTTATTCCATCTCATTTGAATTCTGAAGCAATAAACTTTTTAGTTTTCATCTTTGTTTTCTCAATTTCAGTTTTTAAACTTAAAAATGCCAATTAGTGCTCAGGATGTCGCGCGTGGTGTGACCCTTATTGATGATGGACGTTCCATTAAGCGGCCCATAGACGGTCAATATTATTGTACAATATAGATTGCACAATAATTTGACGGTTGCCCCTTAACGTTCAATAATGCACAAAATCTTGTTTGTGCAATAAACTTGAATAGTTTGAAGACGATATTGAAGTTTGTACAATATTTTGTGCACTTGTTGATACTTCACAAACTGACTGATATTGCGCAATAATGCCAACAGACGGTGCAATATTTTCCAGGTTGTACAATATATTTTCAACTTTTCGTCAATCATGCAATGTATTGCGCAAACTTTCAATATCGTCTACACACGATCAATTAAATTGCACAACCCAAAATATTGTGCAATAATATTGATCGTCTATGGGCCGCTTTAGGTATGCGGCTATTGCCATAGGTGTTCCCTATGAAACACTGCGCGACGCCGCACGTCAGACGTTTTCGAGAAACTGGGTCCTACCATAGAAGGCCCACTTCTGGACGCCCTAGGATAACAGAACCATAGGAAGATAGTTTTTTGACTTTAAGCATTTAGCGAAACCGGTACCTTATTGTTGTACAGGCGATTCATCAGCTCCAGGAGGTTTGAGGTGTCCAAATTTCTGAATGCACTGCTCGAAGAAGATTAAATCAGTATGGACTGATGGCTTTTCCTCCCGTAAGAGGACCAGAATTGACCAGAACACAGAGTTAAACGGCTCGCATTTACTCGAGAATACAGCCATTAGTCTTTGGACGATTGGTCTGCTGTACGTTTTACAGATGAGTGTAGATTTGCTCTACGATCTCTAGATGGGCATTTAAAAATGTGGAGAAGGCGAAATGGATGGTACGAAGCCTGTTATTTTTCCCAGAGCCAACCTTTTCAACCTAGCTCAGTGTTGGCGGGAATTTCAATGGAGAGTCGCACAGAGTTGGTTGTTGTTCGTGGAGGGTCTTTGACGGCC
The DNA here is from genome assembly GCF_000648675.2 of Cimex lectularius. Lineage (NCBI taxonomy): Eukaryota > Metazoa > Arthropoda > Insecta > Hemiptera > Cimicidae > Cimex > Cimex lectularius. The sequence continues at coordinate 631,539 of NW_019392804.1, forward strand.
ACTCGCTATGTGGATAAAATTTTGGAACATCATGCATTGCCTATCCTCGATGAAATCAGCGACAATCCTATTCTAATGCAGGATAATGCCCATCCACATGTCGCTCGCATAATACAAACATACCTTCCACAGCGTAACATCAGGGTCTTAGACTTGAACACCATCGAACATTTACGGGATAATCTAAAAAGTCGAATAAGAGCACGTCCTTCACTTCCTGATACAATCCACGAAGTTGAAAGGATTCTTCGTGAAGAATGGGCTAACCTCCAGCAAAGAGACATTTCCAGACTGGTAGAAAGTATGCCGAGGCATCTTCGAGATGTAATTAAGGCAAGAGGCGGAAATATGCAACATTGAAATATTAATTAAAACAAATTTTATCTATCCGTTTTTTCCATTTTTCATTTTCCTTAGCAATTTACATTTTTTTAAAAACTTTTTTTAGAAAAACACTCAATTATTAAACTTTAAAAAAACGTGAAACATAATTAATATAAAAAAATATATACAAACCAAGTTATATTATCTAAGTGGGTAGAATTTTTTGCCTGTCAGTGAATTATCTGGCCTCTTGCAATTTAGAACACTGTTTAGATCTCAGTGATCCAAAATTATAAAGATTGCTGTTGTTTGTAGGAGCAAAAAATTATGTAAAAAAAGTGATAAACAAAGACCGAACAGAAATCAATCTACGAGTAGACGGATGTAAAACAACGAAAATCTTTGAAAGAGGAGTTATAGTCGGTAACACAAAAATTAACTCACTGTTATATGAAGACGATGTGCTTACAGCCGACATACCCAGTTGCTCTTCAGTTAAATGTAAACATTCTAGAAAAATATAGACAACTGCCATCTAAAAAGGAGTGCTGCTCCGGTGTATTCCTACATGTGAAGCCAGCCTTCGACCACTCGGGGTTGCTCTGGAAGCTTAAGAGAGTCCTCTCTTTTTCCTAGTACCTGATTCTAAAAATTCTACTTATCTGACAGAGATCAGGGTCACCAGTGGGCCCCACTTTATCGGCCTGCTATCGTACAGATGCACGGATACCACAAGGAAATATCTTAGGACCCTTCCTCTACACAGTATACACGGCAGAGAGTCCTAACATTACTGAAACGATCCTCACCATCTATGCGGATGATGCCGTCATCCTTTGGTCTCATGAAGATCCTGTTATCTCAACCAGAAAGACGCAAACCCATGTCACATCCTTGATCATTGGTTCAAGCGATGGAAGAAGAAAAAACATACAAAATGTGAACATGTCACTTTCACCCTTCGGAGAATAAACCATTGCTACCACCTAATATAACACAGTATCCCCCTCCTACCAGCTAATGCCCTCCGCTACCTTGTGCAATACATTGACAAACGTGAAACACACGACACAAATGACAATAAATAAACAGACGCTTCAGACTTCTTAAAAGATTCCTGGACAAATAATCCAAACCGACTACAAAACAAACGACTTATTTTTGTAGCTTACTTATTATTATGTGATTATTGTAAATTATTTCTATTTTGAGACCTGCATGGAAATACGGCATCGAAGTTTGGGTTTCAGCAAAACGTCCAACATCCAACGCATTCAACCCTACAATCCAAAATCCTCCGAACCATCGTCAATGCTCTTTTCTACCATCAAATCTTTCCATTTACAATGACGTTAATATCCAACATGTCCTTGAAGTGGCGAAAAACCGCTATAAGAAGTTCCCACAAACAATTATCCAGAAACCTTTCATCCTGCACCCTTCCAAGTAATCCTCTCCGACGACTGAAGCGTCACTGTCCTCGCGACCTCCTAAGTGATTAACGTTAGTAGTGACTACTGTAGAGTAGTTCCTGTTTTTTCTTATTTATGTATATTTTTTATATTCTTCTTGTTATTTGTCTTGTTTTGTTGTTTAAAATGTTATCAAATTTACTTAATTGCAGCAATTGGCGCAGGTTGAATAAATGAAATAAAAACTATTGCAAAAACTGACATCTAACTCTGAACCTAAAAAGTCTAACGTTATGATCTTCAGTAAAGGTGGTAGACTGAAGTCAACTGAAAAGTGGTTTTATAGAGGTTTTCAAATAGTGAAATGAAAACACGCAAATATTTGGGAGTCACTATGACCCTTCAAATTATCGTTCTCTCACCACCTCAAGTTTCCGGGGCTAAGCTGGGCCTGAACAGAATCTGGTCAAAGTTTTTCTCAGAAAGCGACGTGGCTCTGCAATCAAAATAAGATGTTTATCATAGCGTGTTGCGGTTCATAATTTGTTATGCAGCTCAAATTTGGGGCTATAATCGCTATGAGATCTTGGAAAGGTTCCAAAGTTATTTCTTAAATAAATATATTCTCTGTACCTACAAACAACCGTATTTACATGATTGATATTGAAACCTTCATTGAATCTATTTTGTTATTTACCTTACGCCAGCATTTTCATAGTTGTAATTTCCCGGTTATCGATTGGTAAGTGATGTAGCCATGGAAGTGGCAAGACGTAGGGTTCTCTGGTTCGATTCCTGGGGTATATTGTCTCGTCTCTTGTGTGTTTGATCCTTCCATAGACAATATGCCCCAGTGTAAGACTCAGCTTTCCACACTTTTACGAAAGATATCAATAGTTCATCGGGGGGAGTCTGTGAGGGGGGCCCTTAAAAGTCACTATTTTTGTTCAAATGCTAAAGTTCGGAGTAAATCTGCTCTTCCTCCCTGTTGAATATCTCCGGAAACATTGTAACGATTATAAAATGCGTTTACTTTAACTGAATTAAAGATAATAGGTGTTTTGTGTATTTACCTCCAGAGTTTCATCTTTATGGAAGTATAAATTGTATAGAGAGACTAAAAAGTCCCAATTGTTCTTAGTGAGGTTCTCAGTACTATTCGAGGTATTTCAACTTTCGTGTTACTTCAACCTTTCACAACTTTTTCCCATAAAGTCCCCTCATCTCAAAATCTATTAATCCTACTGTAAATGTGATTAGCTCAATGAAAATAGCATTAAAAGTCTTATAAGATTCATTTGTCTTTTTTACTGTAAACTTAAGCAAGGCAGATTTTTGATAACTGATTGTCAATCATGTTAAAAATGCACGTAACCATTACCATAGACCTGACCGTTTTCTAATGTTACCAAGTAATCGGAGGCATTGAAGTTGTTGGAACTGGAAAGTTAAGTAGTTTTTTATAGAATGATAACTGACCTCTTTCTAGAACATCAGCTGGCCACATTTCGGATGTGTGAAGTATAGCGCTTTAGGACTGCTTAAAAGATTGTAGCCCGATGTCATTGTATCCCAAACATAAGGTAAGAAACCAGTCGAAACTGTAAAGAACGATTTAACACCGTACAAAACACTAACCTATATGAACACAAGTGGGTACCTAAGCCATCTAATGTTCAACTAAAGTATTTAAAGTCCTCAGAAGAAATCTTCAAACTCCTTACTATGTCTCTGACCTTAACATTTCCTAATGTTTCATTCTAATCTTTCAATCCTATTGGTCCAGTACTATATACTACCTCTCATCCCCAGAACCCTCCATGTGAAATGGCTTCAAGGCACATCTATTAACAGATTAAGTGCTGGCTTCTCATGACAAATGTCCTTCTGAAGCAGTGGAGGTCGTAGTATTTGTGTTGGGTGAATATAAAAAAAAAGACAAATTAGTAATATGTAAAAAACCGGAAAACCTGTTCACTATCTTTCAAGCAAGATTTAATATGATATGAATGTATTCTTATTGAAATTAATACTATCTATTATCCAGCTGGGAAGATAACGTATTTTTAGATTTTCTTAATAAAAGGCTTTTAAGCATAATTTATCGCTAGATTATAATTTTATTTCATTTAAGAAAAAAGCTTGTAATATCCATAAATTTGTATTCCAATCTTAATGGATAAGAAGTTTGACGATTATCGGGTGTAAATATATTACGGGATATTACCCCATGGGGGGGGGAGAGGGAAACGATTTAGTAAGGAACAAAAGCCATAAAAGACATCCGGTACAGGAACTATATTGGGGAATACCTGTCATTATATGCCCTCAACGTCAAATGCTGATCTACATAATTATATTCTTCTGAAGTGAAATTACCAAACAGTTAGGAATTGTACCGCGTGCCGCCAGGCCATCTTGGAAATACGATCTTGGGTTGAAATTAATCGAAGAAAAGAAATCTAGGGCGCGGTGGTCGTTTTTCTGTCAATGGCAGAATAATACAATATCGTACAACCTATTAGAATATTCAAATACGTAGTTGTATTATAAATTGTGCATATTTTAAAGTTCATTCAGGTTTCCAAGGTCGTGAATAATAATTTTATATGATCATTATCTAGTGATTATTAACAGGTATCAGTGTATTTATCATTAAAGATGTAGCGACCGTTTTTCTTACTAAAACATTAATTTTTCAAAAGTAACTGAACTTAAGCTGATTGAAACTCTCATGTTTCACGTACATTCCCTTTTATGGAAGACAAATGTGAATGATATCTGGATTTATTATGGAATACATGGATTTGAATGATGTATGAATGTCTTATGGAAGATATGGATGTGAAAGATATCTGAATTTATTTTGGAATGCATGGATTTGAATGATGTATGAATGTCTTATGGAAGACATGGATGTGAAAGATACCTGAATTTATTTTGGAATGCATGGATTTGAATGATATATGAATGTCTTATGGGAGACATGGGTGCGAATGGTATCGGGATACATTATGGAAAACATACGTATGAATGTTTTATGGAATATATGGGTGTGAAAGATATCTGGATTTATTATGGAATACATGGATTTGAATGATATGTGAATGTCTTATGGGAGACATGGGTGCGAATGGTATCGGGATACATTATGGAAAACATGGATGTGAATGGATATATGAACGTTTTATGGAAGACGTGAATGCCAGTAGTATCTGGATGTCTTATAAAACATAGATGTGAATGGTCAATTTTATACTGTATAAATATTCTGTGAATTTGAGTGGATCTCTAAATTTTAGTCCTTTCCATTTTTATGGGGTTTTCATATCATTGCGGACTATGTTGAGGAATGTGATATTTTACTTTTTGTGATTACTATAGTTCTGTGTATTTTTATTATTTTTAGATTGGCACGAGTACTAGTCAGACTTGCTCTAAAGTAAAGTTTAATTTATCCGTATTTCCTATTGTTTAAATGGTATGTTGTATTTCGTGAATGGCATTCGGCATCTGTTGTTCAAATTTATGCAATTCAAATTCAAACGAATAAGCATTTTTATAAATAAATATTCTCATTTTTACTTCTGACTTAAATGTTTCAAATTTTATTTAAGAATGTCAATTACACGTTCTGATCCATTATTCCAATCCACTATTACGTCTATGATGTTCAGTTTGTTTACACCAGATGCGACCGTACAACCCCCAAATCATAATTCCTCCTCCACGTGCTTGATATGGGATTATATTTCTTTTCTTCCCCATGCTCTGACATTGCCTTCACCACTAAATACATTGAATTCATCGCTGAAATGTTTTTCTTATAAGAGGTTGGATGATTATCAACGTAAGCAACAGTGACTCATTCACTACACTGACTTTATGCGAGCCGTCTGTTGTTTTGTTTCGATGGCCGAGTTAATTTTAAAATTAAACACACAAACCAGCAACTGATGATGGCGAGAAGCCGAGACGAGTCTGATATAGAATCAATATTAAACAAAAAAGTATTATGGAATTCATGTTTAGCATTAGGTAGTATCAAACAAGTCTGTGAAATAAAATCAATGTTGCTTACACGTTCAAAAAACAACCTTTTATAATAGGGTCTGAATGTGAAAATGACAATTTGTAACGTGTGAAAAAAAATCTGGAAATGTTTTACTCGAATGTGAATAACAAAATTATGAATCTGACACATCCTTTTCTTTCCCCTTCTTTCCTTTTTTTGAGGTCGAGTAGGAATTAATCACATGAAAGAGCTGTCTGAATTTTGAAGAAGGTTAAGGGTTTATTCGGCTTTGTGACGACAAGGCGAGTTCCTTTGATTTTGAAAAGGTTGGATGCTCATTGCACGGAAAAGGTAATACCATGTGATAAAGTTATCTTGGTGTCCATAGCTATCTCCCTACCCGTATGAGGGTGGGCTTTGTGGAGGGACCTGACTGTGACGTACCTCTTTTAAATAAAACATTCCGTTAAGACAATCAAGGTAATCGTGCCCTTTTCTAATACATGCAGACATTCTCACGGACTCCTCTAATATAATCTTTACTGGGGTGGAAAACGGGCGACAGTTCTTCCCTCGGCGTTTACGTGTAAATGTGATTGTATATCGTAAACCCGAAGGGTTTTCTTTGAATAAATTTTCTTCTACAACAAGCCGAACAATCGAGCAATCAGGGATAATGGGGGAAAAATCATTATCTAACATTTTAATGTAATATTTACCCACATTGTATTTTAATATGTAGTGATTAGTGACCGTTAGTCTATGATTATTTGGAAATCGTAAGGTAATCTGTTGCGGAAAATTTTTTTTGCATTGTATAAAGTCACTTTTTTCCACATCCTACATGTATTTGTTAAATTTAAACAATGTTTGTAAATCCCAGGCCCTGAAGATGATCTCAATAAAGACCGAAACGTTGGCACGATAAAGAAAATGTTTTTCTGAAACCTACGCCACACCAGACCGCATCTCACGATTTCCGAATAGTCATTGTATTTTAATTTATCCTATAAAATCCTCGTATTTTTTCTCCTTTATAAACTTCTATTGAAATGTTATGTTTGTAATTTTTAACATTAAAAACCCACATGCTAAATTCATGGTCATTACATACAAAGTTGAAAAGGAATCGACAAAGGCGGAAGTTGAGGAGGCTTTTGACGCTGTAGCAAGTTCCAACGACATTTTCAAGCTAAAGACAATAAAGTATCTTGGTATCGAACCTGGTACGGTTTGAAGAAAAAATGAGAATCGCAAAAGATAAAGGACAAGCTGACCGAAAAAGTAAGGGAAAACATCGAAAAAGCTAAAAAAAGTGAAGGAGGGTAAACTTGCCTACATCGGAGGGATGTACTGATTTTTATAAAATAATTTTTAAATATACTTATTATTTTTAATGGTTTTATGGCTATATTTTTTCTTAATGTGAAAGCTAAGAGCTCCGTACAGTTTGTGCATATTTAATACGTCTATGTTTACAGTGAAATGCGGTAGAACATGTCTCAATGGACTTGCATAGAGATTTTATGGCAGTTTTTTTTCTTTGAAAGATGTGCATATCCGCCTTGTGCCTTTTTTTATATCAATCTTCTTTAACCATATCTGCCAGAGCATGAAGCATAAAAATTTATGTTGCGTAGTTTGGAACTTTAAGTTTGACGTTTGACGTCCCTATTAATAAATCATAAGTTTGGTCCAATTGCTCATACCACATTCCCCTTCATCCAGCAATGAAAGCTGTCATCCGATTGCAATTTCATCTTAATTCACAAGGCTGTTTATATGATGGCTGAAATTCAATACTGAGTCTAGTTTTATTCCCAGGTGTGTTATCGTCCTGGCTCTGGACCCCATTGGGAGATCAAGGGATTGGGTTTTGTGAAGAGGATGCAACTAATTTTATGGATGTAAACGTTCAATTTCTATCAGAATCGCTTCTTTAGTTTCTCATATAAATTTTTGGTTACCGCCCCGATCCTCGAAGAGTAGCAGTAGAGGGCATCACCAGAATACATCACTGGTTGAACAAAAATTAAGAACAGTATGGGGCCCAGTATTGAACCTTTTGGAACACCTGGTTGAATGAAGCAAGTAGTAATAAGTATCCCTTCGAACTTCATTTAGACTAATTAAGTTACAATAAGAGTGATGGATGAATATTGTGTTCTTTATCACCCTGGTCGAGTGAATGGTATATAAATAAGAAAGAATGTAAAAAGGCACAAGCGCATGCTGGCGAAAATGCGTGTCCAAATCGAAGGCGGTAGACGTTGCATCGTGTCAGTATTTGCGCGAGATTATGGTTTTACTACAGTATGATTTTTTTAAAATATTGCATGAAAGAAGGGGTCGTATTAGCAGAATTATACCAGAGCCGGTCCTACATTTGAATATGTCATTTTTGATGCCTTTTTATCTAGTGAGCTCGCCCTTTCCTTTGCCAGTTGGCCGGCACGATATTTCACCCGGCCAAATTTACTTGTACCCTTTGTTATCCAAATCTATCAGTTTGTTCTTATGGCTTAGCCAGGCGATACTGGCACCTCATTGGTAGTAAAGTCCGGAGGCGTTTGGGATGCATCAAGTTCTGTCAGAAATTGGGTAAAACAAAATAATTACCCTTGTTTGGATATTAGGGCATACAAGGCAGAGAGACAACGAGGAGTCCGATAAATTGGCCAAGGAAAGTTCGACGAAGATATCTATCGGCACTGAATAATTTTGTGGCTTACCAACATGACAAAAATGTAGATCCATCAGACATTGGGTATACAATAAGTACTAAGTTCAATAGCACAGGTGCATGCGAAATAGGTTAATTAAAAGATCTCTCAGAACCTGACGACAGAACTACTAAACAGGTCTAGAATGATGGTATTGATGAATGGAAGGTAAACTGCAGAAGCATAGAAGAAGAAAAAAACAGCGGATCATATTATCCTGTGTCCAGGTGCGAAAGCCTATGCAGGTTGAGATTCCTACTCATGGGAGAGGAAAAAACGAACCTTGAAGTACGCACACGTGATACCTTAATAAAGCTTTGGGTTCTGATAAAAAAATTTAAAGTTAAAAAAGAGTTCTAGATAATGATGGAAATTGCACAGTAGACCAATATTGGTCAATGAGCGTAAGGTCATAAAGAGGCCTGCTTCTTTTAACGTTAATCTCCACCAAAAACTGTGTAGGAGCTCCCATGAGGATATTCTGACTTTTCCTAGGTCCGACTAAAATGTGTGGCCGACCTTCTTTATTGCTAACTAAATCCGAGCAACGCAGGGAAGACCATGGATTGAAAGAAGTAATAATTTGAAGGTATAAAGTCTGGACTATATGGGAGGTGTGGTATGAGTTCTCATGAGAAACTTTTGATTTTTCCTAGGTCAAATGTGTGGCCGAACTTGTTGTGCCTCGACTTCTTAAGACTAACTGTCCCGATGAAAAGTCTATATTTAATAAATTGGTAAAAGACTTTATATACTTTATATATAAGGTAATAAGCAGGCTGAAACACCCCAATCAATCCGGTATAAAACTATACTGGGTCCGTCTCTTCTCGCTGATTTACTTTGCGCTTTTCGGCTTCAAACCGTCTTCAGTGAATTGTATAAGAGTGTAAACCAGCGAAAATAGACGGACAGTAATGTATTAGTGTTGATCAATTCAACAGGGGTAGTTCCATCGAAGGCTGTCAAGAGTAATGTTATAAGATTACCTAATTATAAAAGTAAATATTACTGCAGTTTTGATTTTACAAGAAGATGGGTTTTTGCGTTTCATTGTCAAAAAAGATTTACGATTTTTAATTTGTTTTATGTTCCCTTGGTCGAGATGTAGTGATAGACGTGTAACCCTCAAACTCATCGAGGTCAATGACGAAGAATAAACATTTGCCCGGTCAGATTCGTGTTTTCGATCCCGTTCCGGCTCTCCTTTCGTTTTTCAAGTTAACAATCGAGACAAGAATAGATAAATAGGAGAGAGGAAGATAGGTCCGTGAGACGGGCGGTGTGAGGGGGCTGGTAATGAAGTGTGTTTTGGTGGAAGTGGAAGATTTAGTGGACAGCTCTAGTGACACAGGCTCTAGAGAGTAATCTTTAATGAAATTCTTGGTCTTCATTAATAACACATTATAGCTCGGGAAGGCACAATTTACAGCTTGTGTTCACATAGCTTTAGCCACCCTATTTACCCTTTCCTCTCTCCGGGCCACCTCGTACACATTCTTCCCTAACCCTAACCTCTTGCCCTCTCTCTCTTTCAATTATTACTATTAATTCAAATTCCCTTCATACGGTCTCTTTTCGGGCTATTAACCCAGAAGGGTTTATTTCCACTCAGAGTTCGCACTTTGATTCAATTCTTCCCTTTTTCTTCGGATGGATTCTTTTAGCTCAATGAAGGAAACATCTTCAGACTTTTTAAAAAACAACATGTGATTCAGTAAACAAGCTGTTGGGCGAGAAATGCTCACATGTAAAAATAATTAAACAATACCTCAACTGCTGTTTGGTGAAGTACAATAAAAAAGACAGGATTTAACCAGGCCCATATAACCCCTTACCAATAAAAATAATAGATCCTAAAGAAAACAAAAACTTTTATGTACAAATTGAAACAAAAATGTATAATAAAACATCAAACCTTCTGAGACATTATTGGAAAAAATGACCTGCGCAGGAACCTAAGAAATTTGTGCAGTGGGTGATGAAGATTGTGCATCATTAGGCACCAGATTTTAAGATGAGGTCAACCTTCAATGATCCACCATGATTGAAGGAACTAGATTGAAGATAATAGAACATTTGGATGCTTCAAATGTCATGGTAACCATCTTAGAAAATTTCGCGTCGATTTAGTGGATTAGATCTTCATAACTAGTCAGACGCGTATGATACGTGACTGTACAAAAAAGCTATGTGAATCATTAGAAGTAATCAAAAATAAAAATTTAATTTAAAAATCTTATTAACCATAAGCTGGATCGGATTCGATTTGGCAAGTTTTTTCTTGAATTCGTTCCGGATTCAAGGAAACAGTTTCTAGTCACACCCAGCGTGAAGAAAGTGATCAATTGTACTCTCGGTTATGTCTCTATTGAACTGTCGCCCCGCATTAAAAGATAATATGACTTGTTCCTCATGGCATAACCTGAAAGTAGGGTCATCCTTGTCTATACCCAAGTTGTGTAGGTGTTTTCTATTATGCCAGTGACCGGTATTCTGTTCTATCGCTTCCCTGAGTTTTACCTGTGTGTGCTAGTTTTGCAAGGGCTCTTTAACCATGAGCTAAGTCTGGCTCATAGCTAAGTTCATCCATTTCACGTTTTACTTACTTGGCGTCGCGGTACCGTTCAAAATTGCACTTTATGCTGATGACATAGTGTTATATAGTCCGGCCTGGAGGCCTGAAACCATTGTGAGGAAGTTAACTGAGATTGCAAACAGGGTGTCCCGTTTCTGTAACCGGTAGAAGCTCAACATAAATGCTTCTAAAACTGAGACCATATATTTTACTGGGCGTCGCCCTATCTTTAGGGACAAAGTTTCTGTAAACGGCGTACCGATTGTTTGGGACGAAAAAATTATATACTTAGGCGTTATTTTGGATAGCAAGCTTAATTTCTGTAGTCACGTAAATGAAATTGAAAAAAAGGAAAGGTGGCTACGAGGATCCTCTTTCCGCTTTTGTCCCGCAACCCTGGGCTGAACTATAGAAATATTCTCCTCATCCTCAAAGTTCTGGCAAAGCCCGCCCTCCTGTATGCTTGCCACGTCTGGAACTACACGTCCAACTTAAAAACAGTCGCACAAAATTTAGCCTCATCCATGAAAGTACAAAAATGGGATATATATATACACACGACGAGACGAAGCTAAACGTCTCACTGCTGGCTTCTTTAATAAAATGATGGAACACAGAAATGCCAACAAATTGGAAGGTACCTTACAAATACTAACAGGAAATACAGGAGAGTAAAGCATATATTACACTCAATCTTTAATCTCCAAAAATCAGGCCTATTTATATAGCTGTATATACAATGGTTTTTATAGTTGCCTTATTTATATAAATTATTTATTTATCTCTTTAAATTGTTTAAATTTATTTACTTAGGCTATTTATTTGTTTATTGGCCATATATTGATTTTTAAACTTTGATTACCTAAATCTGGCTGGGTTATTTAATTTGTTAATTGTTATTATAATTGTATACATGTTTTTGCAATTCCTACCATATCGAAAAATTAATTTAACTTCTATTGTACCTGATTTAAATTGTCTTCATTTCTTTTGTTGTGGTAACTCCATTTTTCCACGTGATTAAATTAAAAGGCAATGAAATTATGTCTGGGGTTTAAATAGAAATACATATGAAACGAGATGTAATAGTGCCCCGCCACTTCCTCTGTAAATAGCAAATGTAACTGTATATGCATATGTATGTAAATTGAGTTAAAATAAACTCTATTCTATTCTATTCCATTTCAGGCTTTGCTTCGTATGGGCCAATTCTGAGATAGATGATGACGTATGAACGATTTATCCCAATTATATCTTAAGGACCTATCATCTTGCAGATACTTCTCGTGTCAGTTTCTCTGCTTGTTCATTACCTAACTTTTGTGCCTTGACACTCTAGATATTACTGATTTGATTTTCCCAGGTTTTGGATATTTTTTCGTATTTTAGCTAATGCTTGTAGGGCATCTTGGCAGTCTGATCTTATAAGAATTTTTTGTCATTGTAACCTTTTAAGATTTTCTATTACACAAGCTTTATCATATCATTCATTATCATTCTCCTGAGCCCCGTTTAACTGTTGTGTGGGCTAGGTTTGACAAGGGATGTTTAACCAATGAGTATACTATGTCCGGCACCTTTAGAGTTCGTTCATTTCTCCTTTTGCTTCGTATGAACCCTTTCTGAGAGAGGATCCTATGTTTGATCTTGTTATCACGATTATATCTTCATGATCTATAATCTTGAAGATTCTTCTCTTGTCAGTTTGCCTGCTTGCTCATTACCCAACCTTTGTGCCTTGACACTCTAGGTATTATTAGGCTTTATGTTTTGCTAGGTTTTGGATGTGAAATTTTTACATGCTAATGCGTTTAGGGCTTCTTGGCTGTCTGATGTTATAAGGATTTTTTTGTCATCTTATTGGTGATTATAGGTTCTGAGCATATCTTCCTGTGCACCCATGCTATTGTTAGGTTATTATGTTTGCCCAACTTTTGGATGCTTGATTGTGTCTTATTATGAGGATTTTGTTTTCAGTTCTTTTTTAAAATTTTGTATGGTACAAAATCTTATTAGCCGTGTTTGATCGCTTATATTTTGGGTTTGCACAAAAACCGTTCCTTCACTGACTTTGGAGTCATCTGTATATCTTATAATTGTATTTGTTTTTATCTTCATTACTTTTTCCTCTTTGCAGTCTGTTAAAATGTTTCCAGGTTCAGTAGGGAAAATTTAAAAATAGAGTTAGTATTCTTATTGGATTTAAGATTTAAAGTCGAGAATGGCATTTCAAGGAATGCGAGGAAGGAGGGTCCAGTTTATATAAGGGGTTGAAGACAATCAGTACAGGGGGATAAGTTGTCTATTAAGATAATTGCCGGGCCGGCTCATGGATAAGGGCCCTTTTGGGCTAGATTCTACTGAGAAAAGAAATGGAAAATCCATAAAAATAATGGCTATAATTTAAGGCATTTACATAAACCGTTTGCTTAATACCTTGAATAAATCAATGGAGGCCCACTCCCTTACGCGTCATAAAATAGGGCTTAATTTTCCCTGAAACTGTTACCCCATTACAGATAATTTTCTTTCCTTATTTATATATCCCGATACCGGCGGGGTGAGGGGAAAAATGTTATTGCTTCTAGAAGCGCAGGTGGTTCTCGTTTCCTCTTATTTACCACGATGTATCGTTTCCGTTTTAATTTCGATTATTCATATGTATACGAATAGGCGGTCGGTCATGCTAAACCATCATTATGGAAGTTTTTGGTCGACTGATTAAATTCAAAGTAACTTTTGTATTAATGTGCACCCCAGCATTTATTCATTCTTGTAATTAATGCTATCGACCTATGATACAATAAATCGACATAAAATTCTCAATCGTCGTAGCGTGAAATAAAGCTGTTGTTAGTTATAAAACAAACTTAGTATTTTTTACAATTAATTAAGGTTTTTAGTTGAGATGAAAAAAAGTTAATGGCACGAGCGGGATTCGAACCCACGATCTTCGGCTAGATACGGCGCTGCTCTACCACTTGAGCTATCGTGACCTCGATCCACTCGGACATCAACTTCCTATCTCAACCCCACCTTTTGAATTTTCCCTCCTTTTTGCCATTTTTCAAATGTCGTGTAATCGGATTGGATTCTCGTCGACAAATGAAATGGCCACGGAGAGCTTTAGTGAAGTATACTTCATTTTAATTAATTAAATTCACTAATTTCGTGGTCCGCTTGACCAATTAAGACATTACAATTAATTAAGGCTTTTAGTTGAGATGAAAAATGGCAAAAAGGAGGGAAAACTCATAAGGTGGGGTTGAGATAGGAAGTTGATGTCCGAGTGGATCGAGGTCATGATAGCTCAAGTGGTAGAGCAGCGGCGTATCTAGCCGAAGATCGTGGGTTCGAATCCCGCTCGTGCCATTAACTTTTTTTCATCTCAACTTAAAACCTTAATTAATTGTAATGTATTAATTGGCCAAGCGGACCACGAAATTAGTGAACTTAATATTTTTTTTCAAAATACAGCCAATTGCAATCCATTCTAGTTCATCTTTCACCCACTGGCTCGAACCCATGCTGGTTTTCACGAGGTTGTCGAAAAAAAGTTGACAAAAGAGGATCATGGATCAAAACAAGTAATAATCAGACAGAAGAATGCCGGGATTATACGGTAAGTTTGGTAGGACGTTGGTTTTATGAGGATCTTTTACTTGGTTCAGAGTTTAATGTTGTTGAAACTGAATTCCTTTGCAGTTTAAAGTTGCCTAACCCTGTGACGATTTTGCTTATACTTTCTAACTATTGTCATTAGAGTTCAGAGTTCATAGAATATCCATTCTTTTTCCTCCTCCATCCTCCTCCATGAAATCGTGAGTTTCCATGAGATATTACTCCGTATCACTTAAGTGCATATCTTTTATAAAGACAGTCAAAAAACAGATTTCGGTCACAACCGTTTTAACGTTTTAACCTTTCCAATGTCCTTTGGATGGCGGCTAATAGCGTCTTTCGATGTATAAATCTACACGAGAGTATTAATTTTTGTTCAGTAAAGGTCCAACGCTGAGACAATCAATCATTGATAAACTGATACATTTTAGTTCACGTTTTATCAATTGTTCACCGTGATGAATGTACCTCGTAAATGTGAAATGGCCTGCAGCTGTTGGAAGCGAGGTGTTGTGCTACCTTATAATTCAAATTGCGTTCCTTGACGTCGGTTATATTAGGCACGGCTATTAGGGAAGGATGATACCGATATATTAATCAGTGGGTGAGGTGATTAGCATTGTATGAAAACAAATGTATAATAATTTGGAGGGTCGAGGGCAAACAATAGCGACCACTGGCCGGCTAAGACAACGAAATGACAAACGGCCTAGAATTAAGATCTGTCCGGCGCAATTGTTACAGAACGAACAATACGATCCTTTGTCCATTCAAAACATGTGCCTTGGAAAGCTTTTTCACATCAACCCTTGCGAAGATTACTTCCTACTATTTCTACGCGTCTTCTTTGTTGTACAGATCTATAAAGTTCATTGACTTTTAAGTTATGACGATGATTTTTATATTTAATTTTTAATAATTGCCCCAGGGTTAGGAATTTAACACAATTTAAGCCATTGGGGTTGGGTAGCCGATAAAAATATTTGAGAATTGACTTCAAAATAAGGCAAATGACGGAGAAGCCCATCAGAACATTTGAGGTTTGACTATAGACTAATCCAAATTGTCTTAGCCGGCCAGTGGTCGCTATTGTTTGCCCTCGACCCTCCAAATTATAACTGGGTATGGACTAGGGGACAATCATTATATTTCTGATAACAATAGCTTTATGAGTGTAATTTTTAAATTAGGGGACAATTATCGGGTTTGAATTATGTTACATTTATGCTCTAAGTGTAATAGAAAGGAAAGAGAGGACTTGTACCATTACGTGGTGGTGTGCCCTATCTTACGAGAGTTCAGGATCAGATGGTTTGGCAAAAATACTTAAAAAAAGAAAGAAATTGATTAAACGCTTAAACAGTTCTGATTGCAATTGTTTATAAAACTATCACTTTCAAGCTGGCAGAGATAGAGATTTTTTAGTTGAACACTTTAATTATTGCTCTCATCACTTGTTACACATAATGGCTACAAGCCAACTTATACTGATAGACTCTGTCTATTTATTAGTGCCCCTGAATAGAACTTTGAAACTGTAACTTTGTATATATTGATATAAATACTTTATTATTATTACTAATAAGTGGGCATGGCAGAACTACCTCCATAGGTTCCATACCACAGACGAACCTTATCACAGCTGTGATTAAACAGGACGAAGACACATCTAGGACCAAATGTTGCTAGCTGGAGGCAGAAGAAAACTGGTGATATTTCCTCTTGGAGAGGAAGGATGTTTAGTTTGGTCGTTTCCGGTCATTTTGGTCCTCTTATTCTCGCTAGTTTGTAGTCAGACGAGTTTCGGCTTCTTGCCGTCTTTTGCCGTTCTTAAAAACCGTTTTACGTTAAAACGTTTTCTCCTTTGTAACAAATATAAAAAAATCACAAAGGCCAAACACTAAAACGGCGAGAAGCCGATACGCATCTGACCAAAACAGCGAAGATGGACAGATTAAAATGACCCAAAACGGCTAAACTACAGGAGGAACTTTACTGCATACCAACTCACGAACAATATTTGTAGTTTTTCTTCATCTAACAATTAAACCCCCCTTATTCAGCTACATGGCACACAATTTTTACAAAACCACTGGCTTCTCCTAAAAAAATCATTTTTTTGTGTGTTTTTTTTTAAATTATTTTATTTAACTCTTGTGTATATATACATTATGTTTTGCTAATAAATACTGATTGCACACTCAAAAAGTGTGGTTAACATGGCATTTGAGAAAAGGAATTTTAGAAAATAATGTTTGTGGAATTTTTCTAAATTCAATATTATTACAGCAGCTTTTAGTCTTCTTTTAGTCTATTCTAACAACGTACAGATTTTAAGTCGTTGTAAATGATAAAAAAATAAAACGAATTCAACAAAAACCTCTCAAACGTTTTATTTTAAATCTCAGGTTCTACATTGTTTAAGGAGGACCCAGAATTGTCCGGAATGCTCTTGAAGGAAAGAACCAAGGTGTGAAAGTGAATGGAGTTCTTATTAATAAAATAAGGAACGCTAACTACGCAGATTTACAAGAATTATTCGTATTTGACGCTGTAGAAAGCAGTGCTATAGGCTTGCAACCTAACGTGAAGAAGACGGAATGGTTATCAGCAAAAAACCAAAATGGTTCACAGAAACTTCTGAAGATCGTCAGTATCTTATAAATACTTGCATGCTATGAAAGAAATGAATAAAAACTAATAAGACATACCATCTACTGCAGGTTTTCCTTCAAGGCAAAATAGATAGGAAGCGTAGGAGCGTAGGAAAACATTCTGGTTCCAGAATTTAAACCAATGATCAGCAGTGACTTCTTCTCCGTTTAGAATGGCGTAAGATAGAAACCTGTTGAGGCTGCACACCGCCACTGTTTCTAAGAGGACATGGCATATGATGAAGGCCAAGTTTGTACCATTACGTCCAGTCGATAAGGGTTGTGGACCCTTGTAAGGTTTAGATCGGTGGAATCCAAAGGTTAAAAAAAATTAACTTACTTTGGCTATGTTTCTTGGCCACAAATTATGTATTTCAAGTTGCTTATGTAATTACGATCCGAGAGATGTTCGTGCCTAAGTGGATTAATTTTTTCAGTAATTACATTTTTTATAATTAGACATCTTTATCATTATTGCCACATTGTTTCAAAAATTATATTCCGCAGCTATAGAATTTCATTGATATTGAGATTATGACCGAGTGGCACAAATAGATTTAAATATTGTTTGTAATTTGATCGTTACCGATCAGTCAGACAGGCAAAACAGAAAAAAATAGGGATACCAAAAATGATCTGTTTACGCCACTTTGGACCTGAACCAGAGCTGACGGCCGGCGATGTACACCGTTTTCGGTCAGCCCTAGTTTTGCATTCAACCGGTACAGTCAGTTTTGCGGACGTTTTTTTGATTCGTCTCCACATAGGTGTGGAGGACTCCTCATTTCTTTTTTAGTTGGAAACTGGTGAAAAGCTTGTGGAAATCATCATGAGTTAAAAACCTTCCTTATACCTCTCTCGGATCTTTTCTATGATCTTTTCAAAACTCTCCTATTCCCCTGCATCCCTCGTGGATGAAGAAAACCTGCGGAGTTGAGGATAATCGAATTTTTCTTATTTTAATTTTTTTCTAATATAGATTTGTTGGGATTTAATTATCGACCTTATTAGTCGAAATATAGTCAACTGAGTTTCCGGAACATGATCGTTAATGACCAAAGCAGACATCACGGAAACTCATAATAAAATATTATATATATTTTTAAGAGCTTAATTTCCTGAAACCTCAGTTCAATGTGGAGCTTAGCCGTATAGCTTTCTTTTTAAGGATAAAACGATTTTCCTTTCGTTCATTCTTATTAAAAGCCACAACGCGTAAAACTCGACAAAAGCAGCCGTCAGGGATTCTCATCTCAACCCCGTCCTCACTCAAAAAGAGTAACAAATTTCAGTTTTAAACTTAACCAATTAACAATGAGGTGTTATGTGAAATATGCTAATGTTTAGATACAGAAAGTTGTGTACAAAAGACACCATGTGTAAGGTATGAGATATAGGAGGTGATTAAGAACCGTATTGTGTATATTGTGGCGTGTTCTTGCGCATTTCGCGGTGACACTCATTGTCCCACAGGTTCGGACACTGGCCTACAATGCATCACTCCCAACAAAGCTACCTGATTCAACTTTGCCGCACAACAGTTGTTCGTAAACTAATATCACAGAACCCCTTCTTCCCTCCAAGGTGGTTCACGTTGGTAACAATATTCACCCTCTTTTAACCCTTTCTGTCACATATCATAAATATTTATGCCCTTTATTTTTAATATTCTATTTTTTCAAATAAAGCTACGATTTGAAAAATAAACCTCGAAACCGTGTTGAAAATTATTTTATGTGCAGTTTCAAAAAAATATCGTCGGTATTTATAAAACTTTTCTTTTCAACGATTGTTATAACATTTAAAACTAAACCATTTGTACAAAAGAACTTGCCAATAAAAACATTTCGTTTATCAATTTAATATAAAAAGCTTAATCTTTCAACATACAGATTTGTAGCTAAATTCTCTTCTTGTTTCGAAAACAACTTCGTAACTTGATTCATATGGGTTAACCTTTAAAATAGTGCGATCCCAGGGTTATAAGGAGGTTGATTGAGGACGATAATTTTTAATAGACATTTTTGAGCTGGATTATCCGGCAGCTTTTTCTTACTCCAATGTATGGTGATCCACTTTAATATTCAAACTCATCCGAATTCTATCCAAATCCAAGTTAGTACAACCGTTGGAAAGTAGAATATTTTTTCTTTCAGCCTTTGGCAACGAAGTTTAGGAAAGAACACTCGGGGCGAGGATGTAAGTTTTTGCATAAAAAGGTGTAAAATTTTTTCCTAATTTTAGACTTTCACCAAAAATTATTTATCAATGCACTATTTTTAATTAATTAAATTTTTTTTAAATGGCTTTAATTTTTCGTTTTGCACGTATATCAAGGGAATTATATATTAGTTTATCCTTTTTTCAGGTTAATGAAATAGTAAGTAAGATCGTATTAAGTGAAATCACATGCATAAAATGTTACAGAAACAAAAAGATACTTCACAGTAAGGTAGGTCAAAAAGTTGTTTTTGACAACCCCTTAAATCTTTTAAATACGAATTTTTATAGGAAACGAAAAAATATACATTTTTGGGGTGGATCAACCGGGGGCAACTTTGTTTTTCTCCGATGTCTGATGATCCACTTAAAAATTCGTAACTTTTGTATTTTTTATCCAAATCCAACGTTATTACAACTGTTAGAAAGTTGAACATATTTTTTTTGGAAAACACACCCAGTGAGGAAAATTTTTGTTTTGTATAAAAGGTGTAAAACTTTGTCACAATTTTATAGTATTGCAAAAAAATTGCTATTTTCAAAAACCCCTAGCTACGAATTCGTAGTAAAGTATGTAAAGTAATAGTAAAAAAAATTGATTGTAATAGATCCAATAGATTTTGAGAAAATGGTAGTCTGGTAGCAACTTTTTCCCAGCTCTTTGAATTAATAAATGATCTTGACAACTTGCTGAAATATGGTAACATTTTAGAGTCTTATGCTTAAACAAAAAGTATAGATTCTCCTGAAAAGGAAATGCGTATATAAAATTAAAATCCATCGTGTCTTATTACAGTTTAAATACAGCTGTTCTAAAAAAGTTCGATAACCATGAAGTAATGTATAAATGTATATTTTATATAGATTTCTTTCTTTGTTGTGCATGTATTTCAAGGAAAATATGTATCAGTCCATCTTTTTTAAGAATAATAAATAATCATTAAGTGTGATCACATATATAAAAATTTACAAAAACCAAAAGGCCAAGATCACATTAAGGTAGGCAGAATTTTTGTTTTGAAACACCAAATCCTCATTATTTTACAAACCCAGTTCGAGAAACGGTCGGTACCCCCTTAAGTAATATATAAATATATATATTTTATATGGCTTTATTTTTTTGTTGCCAATGTATTTCAAGGTTAATTTATATCAATCGATTTTTTTTACATATGATAAAAAATAATATACAGGATTGTATTAAATAAGATTAGCTATATATGAAGGGACAAAAGCGGAACAATTCGGATTCATTTCAAGCACACTATAAAACAATTTTTACAAAACCATCGGCGTTCTTTTAAAAATTCATAATGTTTCTGAAATCTTTCGAAATAAAACATTATTACAGCCGCTGGGCAGCTCAATTTGTCTTCTTTTAGGCTATACTAACTACGTTAAGATTTTAAGTCATTATAAGTGAGAAAAATAAGGATGAAATCAACAGAAACTCCTCAAATGTTTTATTTTATATTTACGCTTTTATGCTTGCTACCTTACGATATGTTCTAAGGTCGTAAGACGCTGTAATGTTACATGTGGGTCGGTGGAGTCGCTTTCAACTTCTCACTATTTTTTGAATTTCGAAATTGTTATTTCAATAGGTCAAAATCTCTGACTTAATGTTGCTATCACCTACGAAACAAAAATCCAAAATAAAATACAATGAACAAAACTACAACGAAATTTTAAAATTGAAACCTGAAGACTTTACTGTCATGATCTTTCTATGCGCTTAAAAATCCGCAATAAAACATATAGAAAAAGTCGATTAAGTGGAAGTAATTTGCAACACGGCTTTTTCAAATAAGTCTTGAACTTTTATGTTCATCAGACGTGGAATTGTATGCTGTCTATTCAGGAAGGCATAAATTTGATCAGGGGCACTCATGTTATTTTCGAGAGACATAGGATCCAAATGTTGTAATACATCCAGCTGCAGTATCATTTACTGATTATGAAGGCTTTATGCGATGAGGAAGGATGTTGTTGGTTCTGTAAAACGAGGGACATCCCCTGGGACGATTTGTTATCATTCCGTTACCAATGAAGATTAAATAGCGTATTACATACACACGGAGATGCAGACATTCAAACCACTAGAAATCTGTGAGATATATTAATACAAGCCCTGGCTGACTTTTTTTTAGCAGTGTCTCTCAGAAAACAACCTTTTCGAGTGAAAAATATTGTACTTAATAGATTAGAGATGTTTTCATTAGATGCAATTTTTTTTTACCTCGTACATCAAAACTTCAAACAATTCAAGGGCAGATTTTAAAAATTTCGCATAAAATTGCTCTACCTTCGGCGAATTTTGTTAATGCTCCCGACATAATACAATGTCGAGCTTGGTACGGCATAATCTCTTAGTCAAAGGATTAAACTCCTGTCCTTTCATGAAGTGAGCAACACACGTGGAAAGTTCCTAACTAAAAGCAGCGCAGGGTTATAAGAAGTGTGAGGTAGATTCAAATGTTGCATGCATCAAATGGGTACTTGTAGTTTTATGTTATTCCCATTGATTAAGACCCAGTTGCTTTTTTTTACCTATTTTACCTAGGGGATACTATGGACGTGGGATCACGTGATTTTAATCAAACATTTTTTGATAATTCTGGCCAAAAAATTGTAGTCACATGTCCGAGCATTCTATGTAATGGACACAAAGAGCTGAGAAATAAAATGTTTAACCAATTTAAATGTATCTTTTTTTAAATATGAGTTATCCATGTATTTAAAAGTTATTATATATCATTCAATTCGATTTTTTAAACGTAAGACATGAAAATGATATGTAAAATTGCATGAAATAAGAATATATGCATAAAAAGTTACAAAACTCAAAAGACCCTTTCAGTAAATTAGATCAGCAAAATTGCTAAATGTAATGGAACAACATTACATTAAGCTCTTACATACGAATTTTTATAGTAATAAAAAATCGTCATTTTTGGGGTATATCGGCCGAAGGCTTCCATTTAAACCTTCATAACTCCTTCGGATTTTATCCAAATTCAAGTTTATTACAACAGTTCGAAAGCTTTTTCTTTTAACTTTCAGCATATGTTAAAAAGACTCAGGTTTCATTGAAGTTGAGAAAAATAAGGAAGAAAACAACAAAACCTCCTCAAANTATATATTTATATATTTACATATTTTTTATTTTATATCTTCAATTCTAATATATTTACGGAGGTCATGTTTGATTTCTTTTGTGTCTCGCTCGTACGAGCAGTATATAGGGTATTAAACCACGTAATCATTTTTAGACCAAAATTTAATTTTTTAATGTCCCCCCGCCACACAAGAGGACGCAGCTATTAATTATTCAGGCTAAATCAATATAAAAAAAGAACTAAAGATGGCAAGAAATCTAAACGTGTTTGAGAGAACAAAACAGTAAGGACTGCCAGACCAAAATGATAGGAATCGACCAAACTCCATGTTCATCACCCACAGAAAAACCTCACTATTTAACAAAGCCAATAGTTATCCCGGACACATAATTATTACATAACTAGTTAAGGTGGCGAGAAGACAAAACAAAACAGCGAGGAGAGAGGTGGACAAAAATAATAGGAGACGATCAAACTACATGCTTATCAATCCTAAAATGAAATCTCTCAAGCCAGGTAAAGTTATTATCAATAAACTATATTGACAAAATAGCACTGAAGATGACGAGAAGCCTAAACTTGTCTAACAGAACAAAACAGCGTATAGGCTGATCATGATAAGAAACCTTCATGTTCATCAACCCCTAAGAGGAAATCTGACAATGTAACGCAACTACCAATTCCACGCTAAGCTATTATTAATGAACTATGTACAAAAATTAGCAGTGAAGATGGCGAGAAGTCTAAAATTGTCTGACTGACCAAAAAATCAAGCAAGGAGAGGCGGACCAAAATTATCGCAACGGCCAAAACCTATGTTCATCACTCCTAGCAGGAAATCACACAGTTTAACACAGAGAATAATTATCCAGATGAAGTTATTGTTAATAAACTATGCACAAAAATTAGCACTGAAGAGAGCGAGAAGTCTTTACGTGTCTGAGAAAACAAACCAAGTAGGATAGGAGGACCAAAATAATCGGAAACGACCAAATTTCAAGCAGACAATGCGGAGAAATCTCACGATTGGGCAGAAATAGGTGAGATGTAGGTATGTGCTATTAACATAGCCCAGATCCTTCTCTGCCTGATGTTATGTCATCTTACTTCTATTAACCTTCCTCCACACCCGAAAATCCTATGTAACCAAATTATTTGGACAATTCTCTTTACAGAAGGGATGTGTGTAATATATAAAAAAAAAACACCTATCGCTTTGATGCTAAATATTGTACAAAATAACTTCACGGGCCATAATCTCCTCTTCATACAAAATTAACATTATTATATTTTTTAACTGTAAATGATCATAATTACGAGTAGTGCATTCAAGATTGTTATAACTATCATTATTCAATAAAAATAGTTTTGGATCACAAGTACCAATGTTTGATAGATGAGGTTGATTGATAAAAATATACACTAAAACACACATATTTTTAAAGTAGATAATCAATATAACTAATGATTATATCGTGTTATTGGTAACAATTGTAAGTAAATTTTATCACATCGGGCTATTTAGGCAGTCTATTGTATCTTTGATCTAATTTCCTTTATAAATATAATAAAAATATTTAAAACATATCACATATATGTTTTATTATTATTACTATAGACTTAAGGCCGAATGTACTAAAATTTGCTATGGGAATTTGATGTTTTAGTGGCGTCAAATACAAACGACCTGCAGCAGCGTTAAATGTAAAAAAAAATATTTTCTTGACAAAACCGTGTAAAATCGATGGAGAAATCAGGATGTCTATGTTCGGAAAGGAAAATATAACACTGCATGCACATCATAAATTACTGCCACTGATAATCCGAGGAGAAACCGCTAGATAGCATGAAAGCCTTTATTCGAAACCGTCTTGATTTATAGTTCACTCTGCTCTCACAAACATAAAATAGCAACAAATTACAAAATTAAACTGGTGTAATTATACACAATTTTAATTGGACCAAAAAATATTTGACAATTTTAAAGAATAAATTATTTACTGTCCAATATAAATTAAACACTTATAGCGCGACATACCGACCATATTTTTTTGTGTATAATTACAACAAAATTGATAAATATTTGAAAAGAGAATATGGAACAAGATATAAGAAAAATACATACAAAAGTTAAAATTATACTTTTAGATCAAGATCAGATTAAAGAATTTTTATTGGAAAGTTGCAACACTGCAAAGCAAATCTGATCAAACACGACTCATGAGTTTTGAAAAGAAAAAACGGAAAGCTGAATGATTTGCTGAATCAAAAAGTTCCTCGTCCGAAAGATGTTCACATGCTGTTGTAAAATAAAACACACCTACATGTTACACTAGAATTATATCATGATGATGGATTGCTTGACTAAAACACAAAAAAAAAATACAGACTATCAAGAAACTGTAACAATAGAACTGTTATCATTACTTAAAGCCCTAATATAGATTAAATAGATTGAATTAAAAGAACTATGAATTTTCCTAATAATAAAAACGTATAGCAAAACATAATTACTTAAAAAAGCAGACATTTTTTGATCGAACATGAGCGGAAAGTAATCATCGAATTTCTTTTTTTGTTAAGCAAGTAAAAACGTAATATTGTGATCCTTTCAAGCAAAATTATAAATTGTAGGTAGGTTCTAAATGATTGGTTATTATATTAAGATGTTGGAACAGTCGACAATGAGTTAGCAACTGACTCTAGACTGCGAACAAGTTCCCCTAGTCTTTTTGGAAAAAACGTTTTGGACATAACACAAAAATGAAACGTAATCTGTCTACAATTAAGAAACGAGACGAGAAAACCAATGGGCCATAACAACATTCGATGACTGGAAAAGGTTGAAGCATAAAAATATTAACTATAAATATATTAATTCAAGTCATTACAGGATAAACTCCCTTTTAACAGGGGTACTGGCAGAAAGAAAAAAACCTTAGAAGCCTGATTGATTGAGAGAATGAGAGAAAGACGGAGAACAAAAAAGAAAGAAAGAGAGAGAGAGAGAGAGAGAGAGAGAGAGAGAGAGAGAGAGAGAGAGTGAGAGCGAGTGTGTGAGAGTCTCCTCCGCGAGGGAAATTATGAGAGAGAAGTGAGAGAAGTAATGTCAATGTTTGAGAGAGAGAAAGAAAAAGATCAAATTTGAGACTTTATGTTTCATATCTTTTTATTTCTTAAGATCAACTCACAATTAATTTAGAAGAATAATTCTTAATAGCGATGATTTAGTGATATTTTGTTACAGTTTTTCTTAACAATATACATAAACCATGAAGTCTGGTGGGTTTAATTTAAAGTTACGTTGGGACCAATGTGAAAATAAAAGTACAAGCGCTTGATATGTTCTCATACCCTTCTTTATTGTAAGAATTCTTCATTTGGCTTCAATTCATAAACTAATATTAAAATATTTGTAGTTCTTAATGTACCTCGAACTGAAAGGTGTTTAATGCTTTGCGTGAGCCCAACGTGGTAATAATTTATAAGAAGAAAAAATGGAAAGCCAGGCCATGAGCGGAGGAGTAATTGATATCGGGGGTTACATCTTACAAACGCATGTTCCGTGAAATTGGGGCGGGGAAATGGATAGTCCGGCCAGAAATACACCGTCACTAAAAATAATCCAAGTTAAAAAAACACGATTCAGACATTTTGGAAAAATTTAATAAGTTGGAGGTACAATATCACACAAAAAACAATTAACACAGTCGCCAACATAGTTTCTTTAGACTTGAGTTTTTCATTTGCAATATTCGACTATTCTTTAAAACCAGATAATAAATTTTTCCTAAACAATTAGTTTTTCCAGCATTTGTCCTGCAACTCTTGGATAGATGGAACCCTCGGTGGGAGCGCTAAATTTCGATTCATTTTAAATACATAATCTATTTAGAAAAAGAGCAAAGCCAAGAAGTCTCATCAAAATAAAATAGGTTTTGCAGTAGAAAATTGTGTGCAAATATTACGTATGGGTGGGTCTCTGGAACTGTATTCTTCCAGTGTACAATGTGCGAAACGTTTCAAATGAAAACCAACTAATCTTTAATACTACAGAAGTAGGCGTTTTTCGATTATATTATGTTCATCTATTTATATGTATAATTAGAATAAATGATCTTGAATAATTTAAGTTCTTAGAGACAAGATTATATATAGTTTTTTTTTCTAATCGTCGAGAGTTCCGTGGTGATGTTTTTTCAGGGCCCATTTTTTATTATCTATTCCTGAAAGAGTTTTTGCAAAATGCTTGCGTGGTTTCAAATTGTCTCTTTTTCACTGAAGCAATTTGTGATCTGCCGGAAAAAAAATAAAATTTCTCCTGATTTTCCCTCTGGAAAGAAGAGCTAAAACATAAAACCAGGTCGCCGATCCTGGAAAGGGGATGATTTTCATTAATTTATTCCAGTCTAAATGTGGTTATTAATCCATC
The DNA here is from genome assembly GCF_000648675.2 of Cimex lectularius. NCBI lineage: Eukaryota > Metazoa > Arthropoda > Insecta > Hemiptera > Cimicidae > Cimex > Cimex lectularius. Next base: position 658,637 of record NW_019392804.1, read on the forward strand.
CATCCAAGTTGGAACTATGGATGGTAACTGGAACAAGGGGGAAAAGCGAGGGGGGCATTTAGGGCTCCATTATGTTATTAGTCATGACTGGCCATATTATGAAAAATGTTGATGCATTAGGCGGACTGTGGAAATCGTAAGCTGGTAATCAATTAGAGGTTGGAGAGGTTACATTTTGAATGCGATCTCCCCTTCTTTCAATTTTTTAAAATTAACTTTTGTCTTTAATTTTTTTTTGTTGGATTAATCTACCCTTAGTGAGACTTATCTGTTTGAAATAAATGAATTAAATAATTTTTTTTTTAGCTGCTAGGAAATGTTTTAATAAATGCTTTCCCAATTAATTCAAGTGAAACCCAATCCAATGGATAATCCTAAGATTGGAATAATCTAATCTATTCTAATCAAACAACCGTTATGTTACGCACTTATGACAGTTATTTATCTTTTGAAAACCAAATATACCCAGTGAATTTTTATAAAAAACATTGCCTTTTAGTTTTGCTTTTTTTATTATTGTAAAATCAAGTATGGTTCCAACGGTATTTTTTCACGTAAAATCTGCAGTTGCTATTAGTAATAAGTTGCAGGTTAAGCCGACCTGGTGATCAACTTTTCTTTTTCAAATGTATCGAATTATCTTCTGTGGGTGTTTTTCCTAATTCAGTCTTTATCCTGCACTGGTTCCACTATTCTGGGAGGTTGAAGATTTCTTTGAATATTGATTGGGGTTACGGTACCATCCCCGTAGAAGGGTAAATCTTTATTGATAAATTAATTCCTATTTTTTAGTCACACTCTCGGCTCGTCGGTGGTCATTTCTTCTAAGGGGGACTTCATAAAGTACACACCTCTACTTCGGGGTTCACATTCGATTTTGACAAAAGTTTGACGGTGTAGCACCACAGTTTTTCAGTCATTGTGCCGAATTATTGTACTTATTATAGTGGATAAATAGGCCGGATTTAGAGGGCTTAAAAATGCTTCTCGGATGTTATCACATTCATTAAAAATGATTGACACGTCGTGGCATTATGTTATTTACAGAAAAATAGACATGAAATGATTTTTAGTTTATGTAGTTGTTTTTTTTAGCTGATTAGGATAGTTCATGGAAATCCACAAGTACTTCATATTATTATTTAAAATCTACATGACCTTCAAACCAGAATATATGATTATTATAATCGCTTTTAAATATTTTTTCTCTGTTACACGCAATTGTGGTTTTCTTTTGTAGATTAAAAGGCTAGTACACACCGACAGCTTTATCAATCAGCCATTGAGTGACAGGAGTGGCGAGGCTCGTATCACGGTGTTTTTAAAGAAGTATGATTTATTGTTCCGAGCGATTCTAATACATAAATTATAACCCGAGATTACGCCCGTGGCTAGGTTAATATGTTTAAAGGTATGTATAGAAATGTTTGCAATTAATCATCCAATTTCATCTTTTAAAAAGAGAAGGGAAAAATGCGCTAACAATTCATCGTCCCTAACTAATATCAACTCGTTAGGGGGAAGAAAAATGAATGAAGAAAGCGACAAAAATCGATCTTAATAGACGAATTAACTAAACAGTATTTGGATTGGTTAAGCAGTAAAATTATCGAAAGGAACAATGGTTGAAAAGTAGTTACAATCCAGTATCGGATTCTGTGCAGTTCCACCCTTTTTTGAGACCGACGAGCTAAAAGCCTGAAAGTAAAAAATAAAAATTAATTTATCAAAAATTATCAGTAGAAGATTTACCCTTCTATGCGGATGGTACCGCAACCCGAATTATAATTCGAAGCAATCTTCTACGTCCAAAAAGAGCTTATCAAAGATGTGTATCAGTGTGAAGCGTGAGTATAGATGGATCCCTAGGTAACGCAGTGATTTGCTTCGGAGTGTTGCTCAGTATGTCCTACCTGATTGAAGAGTGCCATGCCTTGGCCCCTTACAGGGAGCGAGTAGGCATGACACCTGACATAAAAATGGTGCTCAGGCGGGCAAGTCAGATGCTGGGTTCGCTGGTCCGTTTCTTAAGAGAATCAAGGAAGTTTCACAAGGGGTGTGTTGTATGTGTGTGTATATTCATTTGTATATGCATATATAACATAATGTGGAATTTTTAAATAATTAAATTGTTGTGTGTAATTAGTGAGGGGGTCGATGGCGGAAAATCGAGTACCCATCGGTCATAACAATGAGTGGGGGCTAAAATTTTGGTAGCACAGGTTCAAAAAAAAAAATTAATTAGTTAAAAGAATGTATTTTTGAAGTTTTTTTTGGAAATCGTGAGATGCGGTCTGGTGTGATGTAGGTTTCAGAAAAAATTTTCTTTATCGTGCCAACGTTTCGATCTTTATTGAGATCATCTTCAGCGCCTGGGATTTAAAAACATTGTTTACATATTACAATTACATTTTGGATGTAGAAAAGTGAATTTATACAATGCAAAATATATTTTTTATATAGTCAATCAAAGTATTTCTACTCACTCAAAGTGTCTTCTGTGTAATTGTGCCATTCTTGCGTGTCGTGTCAAGAGTGCCAGTGAGATTTTGCTATTTTGTGTTTATATACGTTGGATTTTGAAGGGGTGGGGAAGGATGTCAGTATAGAAAAGACATTTTTATATAAAGCGTCGGCTTCTTTGAGGTGAAAGGAGACGACGAAGGGAAAAAATGTGTTGGTAATGGTTCGGCCAGATCTTATAGATTCAGGTTTATATAGAAAGGGATAAATACGAAAAGGAAAGCTAAATTGTTGGGAAATTAGACTATGTGAAAAATATTTGATGTGTGGAATGTAATGTGATGATATAGGTATGTTATCTGTATTGAATTTGATTAATGATATTGGCGTAGCTGCGACTGAGTTTACATGTATCTGTTCTGTAATTGATGCTGTGTTTATCTCTGTTGTTATAAACCGTTTCTAAGAAATTACGTTTATGTTTGTTTTGTTCTGTGTGTAAGATCTCAAGTCTCTCCCTGAAGATGATCTCAATAAAGATCGAAACGTTGGCACGATAAAGAAAATGTTTTTCTGAAACCTACATCACACCAGACCGCATCTCACGATTTCTAAATAAATATCGATTAACGGTCACTAATCACCACACGTATTTTTGAAGATTGACTTGTGTTTGATTGTTATCTTACGCAAATATTCTAAAACCATTCAACAATTGCCTTTATTTCCAGGAGATGGTTTTACACCGAAAATTGTTTTACCGGAATTTTTTAAGAAGTTTATCGGACAATATTTAAACTTATGACGCTGACAATTTTTGTCTGTGTACAATACAATTTCAAAGAGGTAGTTTTCGAGTCGAATTAACAAAACGGGGACGGTCTGTCGAGTTAAATTCTGTTAGCCGGGTGGGGCGGATGAATTCAATTTTCGCCATTATTGGTTGAGTCGGAGGAGTAAGGGAATTAATTTGAAGTTATTCTCCGGTGTTTATCTAAGTTTGTTATAGGATTGTGTAAAGGTGCGGAGTAATCTCGGGTCGCGGCTGTAATTGTAAGGAGTCAAGGTGTATATTACTGGGAGTGTAAGAAGCAGTAGGCGGTACCAACTAGGTTATTGCAAGATTGATGCTCCCTATCCTAATGAAATCCTAGAATTAATCTGACATAGTCGCATAATCAGATAGGCCCCCGAGGCTGTTCTTTCTCCTGACGCTAACTTTGACTCCTTGAGTAGAAATTATGACAATTAAAATTCGAGATAATTTATATATTGGGGGAAGAACTGGTTGGATTAGATATTTCTGTATACGGCTCGGTTTATCTGGGCTGCATGGCAGTTACTATGCAAAACACCGCAATCCCAGACCCTAGCTTCTTCCTTAAGACGAAATTAATAAGCTCCTTATTATTCCATGCCGCTTCGCTACTTCCAAAACCCCACTCTCTCACTCACTTACTCTCTCTTGCTCTCTTTCTCTCCACTCTGTCTATATATAAAGTGTCGCAAATAAACGCTAAACTCTAATCTTCATCACCCAATCCTCCTTTACTCGCCCTTCTGTCTTTATGTTATTATTCACGGGACTTTCCGGTTTTCGCTCCCTGGTATGCCGGTTTACAATAATTACAAGTATTGTACGCCTTACACTCCAGGAGTTCTAAAGAATTCTTCCTCTAAATACAATCTGCGGATATTCCACGCTTTATCTTCCCACCCCCAGACTCCGCCCTCAACTTTACCCGATACTAAACGCCATCGGATTCCATTTATATGCCGTACTAAATCATTTATATTTAACTTTTATCTTCTTTTTTCATAAAAACTTTTATTGGAAATAATCTTAACATTGGCCATTTCGTGACAATTTCCTAATATTAAGTTATAGTCTCAATGCTTCAACTGTTCGATAGGCTTAATTTTTAAAGATGCCTTGATCTTTTTAGATTTCAGGAGCAATTTTTTTCCACGGATGTGTTCCACTTAAAAATTCGTAACTCCTCTGCATTTTATTCAAATTCAATGTGATTTAGGTCTTCAGACAACCGTTGGAATATAAGATTTTTCTTCTTTGACTCATTGTGAACAAGGTTTAGATTTTATGCCATTATAAGTTGGATGGTATCACGAAAAACTACTCTTACGTTTTCTTTTATTTCGCATTCCGTTCTTAAATATTGTGTAGTATTTAGTGACTGTTAATTAATGATTATTTGGAGATCGTGAAATGCGGTCTTTTGTGATGTAGGTTTAGAAAAAAATTTTCTTTATTGTGCCAACGTTTCGATCTTTACGTAGATCATTTTCAGGGCCTGGGATTTACAAACATTGTATGGATTATACTAATAATATAATATAATCCAAACAATGTTTTAAATCCCCGGCCCTGAAGATGATCTAAATAAAGATCGAAACGTTGGCACAAAAAAGAAAATGTTTTCTAAACCTACATCACCTACAAGACCGCATTTCACGATCTCCAAATAATGTTAAATATTGTATTGCACCACTTAAATTTTTTTGTTGTTATAAAACTTTGAAATCTAATTCACAGGAAATATACAAGAAATTTATATTTGATTCTCGAGGGGAGAAACAATCACCTTACACGTGTTAATTCCCTATCGAAAAACACTTTTTGTTCACATTCAAATTTAAGTGAAATTTTAAACCGTGCAACGGAAATCACGGGATTTTTTAACATGTACTTTACGAGTCGTAATTAAATTAATTTAGATCGTGTTAAAGGAAATTAGATATGCAAAAAATTACAAAAACCAAAGGACGTTTCTAATAAAGTAGTTCAAAAACTTTTTTTTTGAAGTCAATTCAGATTCTTTTTTAGCAGATTTTAACATCCCTAAACACAAATGTTTATAGTAAAGAATAAATATATATTTTTGGGTCCGATTAATCAGGGGCAATTGTTTTGGCCAATGCCAATTTGGAGAATTAAAATTAATTTTTGTTTTTCTGAAAAAATTGTATTCAGGGTGATTTTGAGTGTAAAAAACGAATATCAATTTTGTTTCTTGGTAGAAACAAATATTTTAATATACTTTGCTACATCGCTCGGTCACAAAGTATGTATTTCAATATCTACGGAAAAAAAACAAAAAACTGAGTCTCAATTTTATTGGTGGTATTTCAATTTTCAGGTTAGTTATTATATAAAGTACAACGTTTCTCATAAATTCACTAGTAACTTCCCATCTCAACTCCACCTTTTGAATTTTCCTTCCTTTTTGTCATTTTTCAAATGTCGTATAATCTATTTGATTCTCGGCGACAAATGAAATGGCCACGGAGAGCTTTAGTGAAGATATACTTCATTTTAACTTACTAAATTCACTAGTTTTCGTGGTCCGCTTTACCAATTAATATCTTTCAATTAATTAAGGTTTTTAGCTGAGATAAAAAGTCAGAGTCACGAGCGGGATTCGTACGCACGACCTTCGGCTATATACGCCGCTGCTCTACCACTTGAGCTATCATGACGTCGATCCACTTTCTCATAAAATATTAATCCTACTGTAAATTTGATTCCACCAATAACAAGTGCAATGAAAACCCTGTTACATTGATTTATTTGATTGTAACCTCAAGTAAACAAAATAAAAATGACCAAATTAGAATATAAACTTTTATAAGTTTTCAAAGTTTTTTTCTAATGCTTAATTAAGATTTTTGTGTGCTGTAAATCCTAAAAGATAGGCGCTTGCAGAAAAGTTGCACCAAATAATGATCTGTAAACACATGTACCTAATTTTGCAAAGGTCAACTTTTATTTTACATTGGTGATAATGATATTTGAGATGTGTTTACCGATTATTAGTAGGGGATCTGCCAGTACGTAAAGAACTAAGAAAATTTTACTTAAACTTTAGACAAGAATTTGGCAACCTCGTAGTTAATGATTTCATATTTCGTTAGTTTAAGATTAAAATAAAAACACAATTGAATCGCATAGTGGTTTTAATGCTGTTTCCATTGGTGAAATCTCATTTCCATTAAGATTAACATTTCATGAGATTCGGGGGACTTTATGGAACAACGTTGTGAAAGGTTGAGCTAACCTAAGAAGTGAAATATCTTGAATACAATTGAGAGTCAGATTTTGGACAATAGGGATTTTTTAGGCAAATTTCACATGTTGGATGATCTCCTGAACTATTATATACCTACTCTCACTTAATAAGATCCCGCATTATATTTTATTGCTCTACGTAAAAAATTTGATTGATATACAATAAGTTGAGATACATGCACAATAGAGGCAGACAACCAAATTACAAAAATTTAAGTGCTTAAATTTTTTTTGGCTCTGGGACGCATTGACAAGAATGCGGAAACAGAGAATATTTTTCGACCTAGTATCACCAAAAAATTTCATTATTTTTGTGCGGGGCTAAAACCACCACGGGCCATCACTCTCTCGAAACTTTGCCAACGATCCCCTATCCAGGGGCACGCAGGATCCAAACCAGCCGAAGGTATACCAGACGACCCGAGAAGCCAGGCAAAAGGCTGTAGGTCTTTAGATAGCTTATTCAAATTTAGTCTCATGGATTTTAAATGGGTGTAGGGGTTGTAGAGCCACCCAAAACTATTTTGTTTTAATATAAGGTTAAACTGAAAACCGTTAGAAGCAAAATTTACCCTCCAGACAAAAATCTATTCTTTCCTTTTCCTGGATATGTACATTTTTACAGATACTAGTTTACATAAATAATATTCTCTGTTTTTTCTTTTCAGGGTGATATCGTTTACTTGCCACAGTTTTGATTTTATATTTGTTCACAAATGTAGAAACATTAACAAAAACGCTCCATTGAATTTTCGTATTGTACGTAGAAAAACAAATCGAGTGATAATATTAAGACTGAAATACATGAGAAATAAGGCACAAATTTACTTAAAAAAACGAATTAATGTAATTAAAGAGTAAGAAACTCGACAAACCGACTACTTAAATTGATTTCAACCAATATCTTCCCTTCTCTTCTTCATATTTTTAATTTATCTCTTTCATAGGGAATTTTCCCTACGTATTTTTAAAGAACTCTTGTTATGCCATATTATTAATAAAAATCGTAGAAAATGTATCAATAATCGATTAATTAAATTTCTTTGCAAAAAATAATATAATTTCTAATAATCGGTTTGGTTTTCTTCATAGAAAATCAGCAGAACAAGCCCCCAAGTTGAAGGTACTAATTTGATTGCTGAGGAATTGTATGCTAATCAAAGGCTGTTGGCATTTTTTGGACATTAAGAAGATATTTGACTCTGTTGACCATACAGTACTGATTTTATAATTTATCTAAAATTGGCATGAATGGAATTACTCTTAATCTTTTTAATTTATTTAATCTGATACAACTGAGAAAATTAGAATTGGATCTTTCAGCAGTACACAATTATCCATTCAGTTTTAGGTACTACCTTTTTCTTATTGACATTATCGATTTATTAAGATTGAACTTTTCTGGGAAAATCTTTAGCTACGCTGATGACACTACTATTATTTATTCAGCAAAAAATGTAATTGAAATAACTACTCTATCTCTAATAAAGAATTGTTGTATATAAAAGATTGGCATGATCAAAATTCTCTGCTTTTAAATTTATAAAAAAATAATGTTATGTGATTTTCATTAAAAGGCAGATTTAAATAAACATAAAATTATTTCACATTCGTGCACAAACATTTTCAATTCTTCTTGCAAATCTTTTTATTTCAAGTAAAATACTTAGGTGTATTACTGGACCAACATTTAAGCATTAATTTTCAGCTCGAAACATCGAAATAAACCAATAAGTTACAAAACTAAGTTACTATACAAAGAATTTACCGTTTTAAATTTAAATCAACGATTGCCATGATTTACCAAAAATAAATACAATTCAATACTATAATTTTTCTTATAACAGGGTACTGAATATATTTATGAAAATGGAATTAATATCTAATTTCAGAACTTTAGTCAGTAACAAAAAATTAATACATTCATAAATTCTTGACTCAAGAGATTAAGTTTCTCAATGTATTTTTTAAAAATAATATTATTTTTTATTTGTTTTGTTTTAATAAAAAGACAACTTCTGCTAGTCGGCACAAGTATTTATACACTGAGGGGCAAAAAATTCCGCCCACTTGTAATATAACTTGATTTGTATATATTTTTATATATTAATGAAAATTTCACGTTTTTTAACGTTTGATAATAGAGTCTTTGTCTAAAAGAGTACAGTAGTAATGCCCACCTGGAGAGCGTAGAGCAAATCTATGCTCATCTGTAAAACGTACAGCAGACCAATCGTCCAAAGACCAATGGATGTGTAGTCGAGCAAATCGGAGCCGTGCAACTCTGTTTTCTGGTCCTCTTACGGGGCGAAAAGCCATCAGACCATACTGATTTAATCTTCTTCGAGCAGTTCGTTCAGAAATTTGGACACCTCGAACCGCCTGGAGCTCATGCATCTCTTGTACAACAGTAAGGTGCCGGTTTCGCAAAATTCTCAAAGTCAAAAAACGGCCATCTTGTGGTTCTGTTACCCTAGGGCGTCCAGAACCGGGCCTTCTATGGTAGGACCCAGTTTCTCGAAAACATCTAATGGCGCCTTGCAGTTTTCGTAGGGAACTCCGATGGCAATAGCCGCATACCTGATGGAACGTCCATCATCAAGTGCCACACCACGCGCAACATCCTCAGCACTAAGTGGCATTTTAAAGTTTAAAAATTAAAATTAAGAAAACAAAGATGAAACCTAACAGTTTATTATTTCAGAATTCAAATGAGATTGAATATACATTTTAAATTCCGAAAAAGTAAACATTGAAAAATCCTTTATCCTTGTTTTGGATTAAGGATGTTTACCTCTAATTGATATTCCTAATTTAAAACATAGCATAAAAAATAATTATTCGTAAAAACATGAGACAAATTAAGGGCATGAGACAATAATTTCTTTTATTGAGAAAATTCTGCTCTTTGCAGGCTGTAATGGAAGAATAACAAATTACTTTTACAATTATGCACTAATTTGTTTTTTATCACTCGACTTCGACTCCAAAAAACATTATTATCTTTTGTATTTTCCATTATGGTGGAATAAAAATTTATTATTATTATTATTTAATTGTACGAGGCCCGGAAAATTTTGCCCTTAATTTGTCTCATGTTTTTATGATTAATTATTGTACTGCCCAATGTCAAAAACGTTCGTATACGATCCTAATATTTTTCGACCAAGTATCACCAAAAAGAATTGCATTGAAAGCACGTCCGTAACCTTCCCTTTAAGACGAAAATGGAAGATGACAGAACAATCCAACGAGTGTAGGCGGATCAAAATCGGGAACCATCAAATTACACTTTAAACAATGGTGTACAGGGACCCTGCACTATTATGGATTCTCGTCACCATTGTGAGTATTTTGACCCCTGTGGTAAAAGATGAATGACTGGATTAAAACCTAAAAGTTGAAGCACGTATGCAAAAGTTGTAGTGTAACTCGTATCATAATATTAATTTTAATAAAATGATCAGATTTCTTGTTTTTCTGGTTATATTGACACTATTTAAGACGAAAACTTCAGTAAAACGTATCATATGTGTCCGACGTTGTATAAAATAAATTAAAGAGTGTCTTATTAATTAAATCGTATTAAATGAACAAAACCGTCCTCGACAATTCTATAAATTTAAAACAAGGGACACAAAGCCGGGTAGTTTATATGGAGGGATTCTAAGAGAAAATTATAATTAGATTTAATAAAGTCTCATCCTGTAACAGAGAGTGAGCAGGAGCTAAATAAACGTCGGAGGGATAGAACAACGGACTTCTTGATAATTGTGTCTCTTAGTTGAACAGACCGGTGACATTCTCAAAGCCAAAGGAATGCCCTCAGCTCCGGCATTCCACAAGGGTGGAAAGGGGCTGAAGCCAAGCCGGCCGAATCCCATCACCTCGGTCTCCGCCATTCCCAACTTCTTGGGCTTTCCTTTCCTTGCTCTAAGCTATTGTTTTGCTTTCCATTCCCGAGGGACGTCTCGCCCCTTGAACCAAACTTTCTTTACCATCCGGTAAAGCGTCATCTGTTGTTAATTGCTTCAGTGGCTCTCCGCATAAAATAGCCAAGGGTTCCGGTCCTTGTAATTATTGTGTTTCGCTTTTATTTGAATGCGTGGGGAAATAGCTATTGGCATGGGAAACTATCCTATTCCGGTTTAATCACAATAGGATTAAATTACAAATTTATTTAGAAAACTTAACAAATTGGTAATTGTCTTGAGAACGGGCAGATTGGGATGTCAGGGAGGATCTAGTCACAGGTTCAGGACACAATTAATTATGTAAAAAAATTATTTGGGAAAGATAAAGATTTATGGAAGAAGGGTTTTTAAAGTGAACAAAAATGAATTGTTATTTACATTAACATATTGTCAAATGATATGGCAGATAAAATTAACTCCTTTTAGGTCAAACCATAGTTCTAAAAGTTTGTAATTATTTCTTTATAATAATTTCTAATTTAATTGGTTAATAGGAAACTTGGTCTTTTCAAGTTTTCAACGTAAGCTCGACAATCCCCGTATCTTAACGTGTTGAAACTTCGAGTTGCACCGTATGTCACCGAGGTCAGTCTTGTCTCGTCCAATCAAGAATAAAATGTAGTACTTTCTTCGTACGACCTTGTTTAAGGTGGCCAATGTGTTTTAGGAGACGAGTTTAAAGACGGTTTGATATCCGGTAATTCAGGGTAACTGGAGATTAAGTAGATAGGATTGTGAGGGGACGAGGGCGGGGGTGTTTAACAGTCATGGCAGACTCAACATGAAGTAATCCGATGTGGAATTCTAGAAAGGGTGGCTCCCTCTAGTAGTGGATTGCAACAGAAAATGTTAATTGAATTGTTTCCCAGGGATGGGAATTAACATTCTGAGCCTTTCTTCGCGCCGAACCTCCACCCCCAGCCCTCCTCGGCCCCCCCCACATCCACCGCCCTTGATTGCAAGTATTTGTCCTTTCCAGACTATACCTACACGAGCCTCTTGCATTACAACTTCACATATCCTACACGCTTGTTTACATATACTTAAACCTCCTTTGAATACCTCCCTTGTTTCGTACCTCGCCACTGAAAATTCGGGCTTTCCTTCACAAAGAGGCTAATGTAATATACAGCACTCACTTGGAATAATTTTAAAGAGAAAAGTACCGCTTTAAGAGAAAGCCCCTTTTACATCCAAAGAGGCATCGTGGAATTTCGACCACTGAGTGGTGCGACACGTCCTTCATTTCGTCTTCCCTTCGAGAGGAACCGTTGAAATAATGTAAATAAAAGGACGGAGATTGCTGGGGCTTCGGGAAGGCAGAGATAGAAACTGCCTTTGAATCTTCTTCAATCCTTTTTTTAAGAATACCCGACCTAGTTTTTGGATTCAAGAATCATATAAGAAACATTATTCGTAGGTAGAAGTTTTTTAAAAATAGCGATTCGTTAATTTCTGGAAACAAACTAAAAATTGTTGTCTTTTAGTAAATTGCCAATAATTAGATCTGTATTAAGCTGTTGCCCCAAGAAGTTCTTGTTCTTCTTGCCACCTGTTCAACGCGATTTTTTTTCTAGGGTACTTATCGATACTATAAAAAAATATCGTGATTAAAAACCCAGGTAAACCATCAGAAAACCCAGCAAGCTACAGAGGAATAGGCCTATTAGTTCTTTAAGCAAAATCATGGAAAAGCTGATTCTTAATCGTACAAATGAACATTCGCATTGAGCTCTATTTATCAACTGGCTACAGTAGTAGATTAAGTTACTGCGAACTTTAATGTTAAAAAGCACGCCGGAGTGGTGTTGTTAGATATGGGAAAGGTAATTGACTCCATGTGGCATGACAGTATGATATACAGACTCATAAAATTTTATAAATTTCCGAATTATATTGTAAAAATTATTCACTCATATTTAGAAAATTAAATTCTGCATCCATGAATGACATCCCAGTCCAGAATTTTCAAGTTTGTAGCTGAAGGGCCCCAGGGATCAATTTTGGGCCCCATACTTTTTTTATATTTACATAAATCCTATAGTCTGCCCAAGGACTTGCTACCTCGGAATGTATGCAGATGACTCGTCCTCTACAGTTCAACATATCGCATCAGCTGTACAATTAAATATCTGAACCACAGCCAAAATCCATTAACAGTTTTTGCAAAAGGTGGAAGATAAAAATTAGTGCAGAAAAAACTGAGGCAGTTCTCTACATAAGAAGGCATCCTGATATCGAAGATAATGTTACCTTCGATGATTGTGACATTGGTAGGAAAGTGTCAAATAATTTGGGGTAACTTTAATATCTTTATTTGTCATTAAAATTGAATTTCTCGAAACGCATAAAAATCTGGTAACCTGGGTAAAGCAGCAATTAAATCCCTAATTCCGATTCTTTGTCGTGAGACAAGTATCTTGCAAAAAATAAATAAATAAAAAATAAAATAAAATTTTGATTTACAAAACAGTAGTTTACCTATGCTTAGTATTATTTTTTTAGATTGCTTCATCCACTCCACGGTAAAATTAGTGACCTGCACCATACCACCGTTACATCTTAGTTAACAGAGGAAATAATAAAAATAATAGAAAAATATTTTAAGATGCTATCCAACCACCCAAATCCACTTTGTAGAAATATTGAAGAACATGATGGCAATATCCCTACAAAACATAAAAGATTGAAGTACTTAATAAAAACACAAAACTACCAACTGTCATAAACAAATTAATGTGATACACATTAATTTGTTGTAAAATATAAAACTATAGACGGTGATAATAATAAGTACAAACTTAATTACTTATTTAATATCATTTTGTTTTACCATTATTATTTTTTATTTTATGTTTATTATAATTCCAAATTTATTTATGTTTACTTTTCAAATTTATATATATTTTTTTAAAATTATTTATATTTATTACATTAAATTATTTTATTATCATTATTATATTTAATTATTTTAAATAAATAAAGCTAATAATAAATAAATAAAGCTATTTATATTGTCACTTCTAAGACGAAGACTTTAACTTAAAATGCATTACTTGTACACATTGGGTTTTTTAACATTTTTTTACAGACGAGATGTGTTTGTCATTAATAGTAACAAAACGGAGCTTTGGGATGTTAATCTTGCCAAGACAAAATCCCTCGTGTAATGGTGAAGCATGTATATATGTATGTATGCAATATTAATATAATAAATATCATTTATCCATCTATCTAGCTATCTATTAAGCTGAGATTGTAGGGCTCATCAGTCAAAACAAATTCCCTTGTCTTGTTTTATTTTAAATTCAATCAATCAATTAATTATTCTTTCTAAGCTCTTGGTTGAGATAAAAAAGTCAGTGTCACGGGCGGGATTCGAACCCACGACCTTCGGCTAAATACGCCCCTATTCTACCACTTGAGCTATCGTGACTTCGATCCTCTCGGACACCAACTCTCCATCTCAACTTAATAACATAATTTTCTCTCTTTTTGCTTTCGAATCCCGCTCGTGACATTGACTTTTTTATCTCTAGGCCTTAGAAAGAATAATTAATTGATTGAAAGAAGAAACCTGGTCAATGGACTACGAAAACGTAAATGGATTAATATTTAAATTCTATGTTTTTTGGTCCTAGGACCTTTTTCAGGTGAAAACAAGCGCAAAAAAAGCGCAATAATTACAATGAAATTCATATTCTTCTGAAACACAAAGACAAATTCTCCACGGAGTATCAATACAAGAAAATTATCTTTATTAATAAAGGTGTTACATGAGTAAAGGTAATTTTCTTGGATTGGCACTACGTGTTTTCACCTGAAGAAGGTCCTAGGACTAAAATAGGTTGTGAATTTAAAATAAAACAAAAGGAGGATATTGGTATGGGCCTTACTATCTGAACTTAATACAAAGCAATGCACTCAAGTTGTGACAAAATTGACACCTATTTTTTATAGACACAGGTTGATGCACTTTTCGACACACCATAGGTCAAACAATGACAACCAAAACAATTTATTTCAAGTAGTTTATGGCATTGAATGCACATAAAAAATAGCGCTATGGATGGTAACTTGCAACTTTCAAAAGAAGTAGTTGAAGTATTTCAAAGTTTGGAATTTCATGAGACTCGTTATGTTCTGTGCAGAAAAGTTTGTACATACTCTACCCTTTTAAAAACCGATATTAATTGTAGACAAAATTGTTTTATAGTTTACAAAATTAGAATGACTTTCAAATCCTTAAGTACGCATGAATTTAACATTCAAACTATCTTCATCCAATAAATATAATAAATTTAAATTTTTTCTTAGCAATTTATAAAAATGTAAGTTACAAATTAAATTAAAAATCTGTTGAAGTGAAGATTAGACAACGAACTTCGTCAACAGTTTACAAAAGCAAGGAAAGCTGCAAGTCTGTGTAATTGATTTTCAGTCTACCTTCGTTCAAGTGTGACGTTAATCAGCTTTAAGCTTGTTAGTAATTTCCGTTTTAGGCACTTTATTATTTTACTTAATATCTCTTTGTTTCTCATTCTTAAAAGGTCGAAGTTTTGTTAACATGAAGATACTTATCATATAAGAAAAAAAGCATAACAGAAAATTAAAATTACATAAATGTTTGCTGTACGGAAATGTTAAATGTCCAAAAAGACAAGAAAGACTCCGTTAATTTAATTTGGCTGTTACCGATAGTTATTACAGTCTGCCTAACCTCGCCGGGTTGGTCTGTCAGACGCCATTCGCATCGTCAGTGTGTCTGGGTGATTACCGTGAAGAGGTTTCTTTTAAAGGTCGTGAGGGATGGAGGGCGTGTGTTGGCGTTATCTTTCGTAGAGGTGTGGGGACTTGGGACGCATTTTAACTATGTGCTAGGCTGAAATTTTACTGGGTCAGTAAGTTAAAGTAATTCCTAAGAAATATCGAAACCAACCCAACAAAAATGCAATAACCGACATCACGACCGACCAATGAACACCATGACCACCCACCCTACCGCAAATACCCCTAGCGACAACTGACGGACCCAACGACATATAAGCCCTACTCGGACAAAGTGACAAACAGTTTCTCACTGAAGATGTCGCAATGTTTTAACGCGTTTGAGAAACGCGGCTTTCCTTAAAGCCCACAGCTCAAGGGGAGGACGTTTCATGGTCCTTGATTTGCATCAATTACTCCCTTACAAACTCGCGACTCAAGACGGAATCAATAAGTGACCCTATGCTGGTTAAATTAATTTCTGTAATACAGGAGGACTTAACGTCCAACTACCTGTTAGCTGTCGCGGATGAGGGGTCAAACCATTTTTCAATACTTTTTCCACATTATTCACAATTAAAACTCCATGGGCTATGTCGGGATTCGAACTCAGGACTGCTAGTGTAGCAATACGAGACGTACGCTTCAGGGTCAGTCTATTCACTCTTCAACTAGTGTCGATTATAAACAATTGTTTTTTATTTATTCCTTATAAATTTAACTAATGCACGATAACATGAATATACTATGGATAGTACCTTATTAATTTAACAAAAAAAGGAAATTTTTGTGTGGTACATCTAATACTTATTTCGCAAATGAACAGAAGAAAGTGCGTTAATATGCAATGGAGAAGGAACGGGGAAGGACAAATTGATGTTTACTTCCTGCAGGCGTCTTATGATTTTATCAGATGTTAAGAAACACGGCTGAAACAAGATACGCCATCCGGTGACCGACGTCGTAAAATGATAACTTGGTTAAAATAGAGTTAAAAGAGAACGGGTGTACAGTGCTCCTTACTTATCCCACCGCTAATAACAACACACAAACCCTTTTACGAACAGACTGGAATAACTTTTGCATTCCTTAAAGCCCACAGCTCAAGGGGAGGACGTTTCATGGTCCTTGATTTGCATCAATTACTCCCTCACCCCATTTGCCCTGACACACCTTTAACTCACTTTTCAACCGTCTTAATAAATTATGCATTTCTGTTTTAAATTGTTTTACTTCCGGAAGTCCAAATATTTAAAGATTATAGACTTTTAACAGCCCTTTCTTACTTTTTAGACGTCGGGTTCGTCGAGAGCCACTCAAAGATTGGTCTGTATTCGGTCGAAACGCGTCCGCCAAAAATCTCATTGTGTCCTCCACGTATGGATCATTATCATTAACTTCCATAGCCTTTTAGGCTTCTAGGTTTCTCGTCAGCTTCTATACTAGTTTTTTTGAACATAGCTTAACAATAATACTTTAGAATAAATTACTAGTTGCGTTGAATCGTGAGATTTCTCCTTGAACATGTACATTGGTCGTTCATTTTGGTCAGCTTCTCTTCGCGGTTTTGGTCTGTATGAGTTTTTGACGTTCAGTGCTAGTTTCTGGAGCATACTTTTAATAGTATTAATTTAGTCTCAATAATTATTTGTCTCGTTAATTAATAACATTTCCTCGTAGGATTGATGAATAACGAATTTGGTCGTTTCCGATAATTTTGGGTTGACATCCTAACTGTTTTGTTCTATCAGAATCGTTTAGGCTCCTCGCTATCTTCAGTGTTAGTTTTTTGTACAAAATTTATTTGTTATAAATAAGCCTGGATAATTACTAGCTGTGCTAAATGGTGAGTTTTCCTCTAAGGACTGATAAACATGTAGTTTAGTTGTTTCTTATCATTTTGGTCTGCCTATCCTTACTGTTTTGCTGTCAGACAAATTTAGACTTCTCGCCATCTTCAGTGCCGGCTGTTTGAACATCGTTTATTAATGATAATCTAGCCTGGATAATTAACAGCTGTGTTAAATTGTGATATTTCCTCTTAGGCGGTGTTGAACGTGTAGTTTAGTCATTTCCTATCATTTTGGCCCGCTTATCCTTGTATGTAAGAATTCCTGTTTGGGTCTGCGGGGTGATTAACCTGTGATTATCGCTGATGCTACTTGATTTTCCAAAAATTGTGGGGCTTTTTGCATCAAACCTCTTAACATAAGCAAAAACCCGGGCCTACTTCATCTTTCCATTGTTTGGGTAATACCGTCTCTGACCAAAACAAAAAATTTGCCGATGTATGGGTTGATGTTCGAATTTTTGAAATTTTTTCAACGTCTAAATAATACAATCCTTCATAAATTTCTGGAATAAGTCGCTTTTTATTCACACCAGGAAGCTGGGAAGTGTTTAGAGTTAAATTGAAAATACTGACTTGTTATCCTTTACATAATTTTTTGTTTGTTTCGGAAACGTTGATTTTGTGGTATGAAAGTAATAAGAGATGTGTGATAATTTGGTCACATAAAAGATTTCTTGATACAATTTGTTATGATTTCTTCATACGATTCCTACAAGTAGGCCTAGAGAAAATGTAATGAAGTTGTTACAAACAATGGGAAAAATGTATACATTTGCAAAACAAAAACGTGAATAAGCCCCGTTTTGACAATTACACAAATAATTGGAATTATATGTTTTTAAATCCTTTTAGCCGGAGGCAGCAAAAAAGTTAGAGAAGTGATTATTTATGTAGGTGATATAAAGAAAGTAGATACTTTCTTAAGCCACGAGGACAAGCGAGGTTGTAAAGCTGAGAAATCTGGTCTATTGTTGTGCCAGTTGGTATATATTGTGGATGGGGTTAGAAATCCTTTGTACCATGTCTCCAGGACAATTAGCATTTCAATAAATCCGGTGTTGTTTGGAGTTTATCAGGGAGTAGGAGAGAATGCACTGTGATAAAGTTGCGTAAAGGCAATAAAAGTGTAAAGATGTTAATGCGGTATTGTTGTAACAATGAGGTGGGAAGGAAACTTGCCGGATCCTTGAAGCAATTATTAATAAGAAGTGGTGACAATGGAGCAGGGGAGGGAGGAGTGAACTCTGGATTTACTATGGGACTCTCGCCGGCAATATCAGGTTCTCTTATCTTAGGAGTATATCTCTTTCCTCGTAAACCACACCTACCGGATCCTGAAAATCATAAAAACACCTGCACTCGCTCGCCCGGGCATATCCACACCCATTCGAACACAGAGTCTGCTCATCCTGCACGTTTATTTTCTGCGGCTCAGCCTTTCCTGCCTTAAAAATACGCGATCTTAAACTAAAAAAAATGACGGAAAAATCTTACAACCTCATCCCTTTTTCAACTTATAAAATTAATATGCAAATTTTTTGAATTGCTGGGAAATAATTTGAATATGGTAAACCCGTTTGCTGCGATTAACATCGATTATTCGGCTCTTTCGACCGTACAAACCAGAAATTACCCCGTCATGAATACAGAAACCCGCTAATACAGCTGGAAAATTACTGTTCGAGGAACAATACTTTTTTCCCTATCTTAAATGTTTATTCAATACGACGATTATTTATAATTTGGCCTTCCTCCACAGGAAAATAAATTAGTAGTAGCGTTTATTCAAATTGCCTTGTGGGTAATTATCAATAAAATAATTTAAAATACTCAAAAGTTTGAATCGTTTTTCACAAAAACACGACAAGATCCGTATTCAACGATATCCTCTTTGCCTCCATTACTTCTATTTCTAGTCTAATCTTGATGGCCGGGTACTTTTCTGTTAATCCATTTCTACTACCCGATGTAAATCACGTTTTTATAATTATATTTTATTTCATTCTGTTTAGAGAAAAATAAAACTTTTCTAATAAATACAATCCATAGTTTGGTCGTTTTTTAAATTATTTTGGTCGGGGTAAATTAAAAATCGCCTTTTGGTCATCTTCATTGGTAGGTTCATGTATACAGGATAACCAGAGTTATTCCAGCTTAACTCCCTTTATTTTTTAATATTACAAAATTTGGAAAAAGTGAAAGACGAGTATTTAATTATTTTTCCCTCTAGTTTATGTTAAACTAAAAATTAAAACATATAGGAGGGAGCTTAAGGTCTACTTCAGTTTTAAACACTTTGTTATTTTACTTAATCTCTTCGTTTCTGATTCTTAAAAGGTCGAAGATTTGTTAATGTGAAGGTATTTATCAATTAAGAAAAAAAATCCCAACAGAAAATTAAATTATATATAATAAAATTAAATAATAAATTAAATTATAGATAATTAATAGATTACATAAATATTTGCTGTTTGCTGTATGGAAATATTAAGTGTCAAAAAAGGCTTCCATAAGATATTTTTTTCAGTCATAAGATATATTCTTTGCGAGATTTCTTCCTTTTGTTTGAGGGGTGATGAACTTGTAACTTGGTTGTTCCCGAAGTTATCGTCTGCCTATCCTCGCCGAATTGATCTGTCAGACGTCATTCGCCATGTCTGTGTGTCTGTGTGGTTACTATGAAGTCATCCCTTTTTAAAAGATAGTGAGGGATGGAGGGCTAGTAAAGTAAAGTAATCCCTAAGTAACATCTAAAAAAAAAACCGACATCACGACAGACCAATGAACATAATGATCACAAGCGTGAGAAATAAGAGTCGGACACCCTAACCACTACTCTTCTACCGCAGTCCCTGTGTTTTAAACTATATGACCTATTATTATCCTTAAAAATGATAAAGTTTGGTCATAAAACTTTCGTATTTCTAATAAAACGGTATACTTTTTTTTCATATTTTGGATGAAGTTTTTCTTCTGAAAACAAAGCAAAAAAAAAAAAAAAATCAGTCTTGTTTAACAAAAATAGGATCAAGCTGGTTTCTCTGTGTCTTCAATAGTGTTAGCCACTTTGACCAACTACTCTTAGTAATTTATTAAAGTTAAAACAATTGCGTAAGCACCCAGGAGAAAAATGAAGATTTTTTCTGTGTGATTATCTGAATGGTATTCGTTGTCACAAAAAAAGGGATACATTTTTGAATAATATATCTCCTGTCAGTTCATCGTTTATATCTGGGGCTTAGATCGAAAGGGCTTTTCCTAAAAAAATTTTCCATCAAAAGAGAAGGACGTTTTTAAAGGTTAAAAATGGGAGTAATTCCTTTTTGAATATGAGCGACAATTGAAAGAAACGTGGCGAGTATCAATGGTAATTTTGACAAAAGTATTGTAGTCTCTTTGCCTTGGGCAAGTGGAACGGTATTGTTGTGGTAATCGTAGCTTAAGCCTCATTTGAAAAACAATACGGCCCCTGGAAGAAGCACTCAATAATTCCCCATTGTTTCCCAGCTGTATTTTTTATTGATATGCTAAATAGACGGACTAACATAGAGGCTTCTTGTGGCACATTCGTGAGTTATTGTCCGTTATTACACAGTGGGCCCTTTTCGCATTTTCATATCTACAGATTTATTGTCAAGCTTCCCTAAAACTCGGGTGCAACACCTTTTGTTCCCGATTTTATTACAACTTGGCCGGTATAAATGAGGGTCACATATACACATTTAAAAGTACTTACGTCTCGCACTACTTTACATCTTCTCACCGCAATAAAGATCAGCGGCACGCGTCGAGGGTTTAATAAACCCTCTAAGAAATATTAAACGGTCACTTGCGAATATCTCGCTCCGTAACCATTTGAAAACACGCCGCGGGAAATTTAAATCCGCCTTGGTAATAACATGTACACTTACATATGTAAATTTGCCTTGGGTTTCCGTATTTACGCTTTACCGAGGAGAAAATTGAAAATGCCTTCGAGGGACGACTCTCTCCGGATTTTTATTATAACAAAATGTGGTTCAGGCCCGAGTTCAAAAGCACGTGTTACATTAATCTTGTGTAGGTGAGATTCAATAAAACCTAAGTCGCTTTACGAACTGAATAAAATCCGTAGACGGGGTCTGTATAAAGTGTTAACATTGAGATATAAGGGAGACATATATTATTGGCCTTGTATGAAGGGATCCCCAATACCCCGACCGGATTTGCATATGAAAGCTTATAAATCTCTTCTTCCTAGTCAGAATGTCGTCTCCATCTACATACTAGAGTCATATATCAACTGCTCACTCACAATATTAACAATAAATCATCAACTGTTTTATCGTTGATCCTCCAGCTCTAATGGAAAGCCATAAGAATAAAATCAATTACCGCCTATCGCCAAGGTGCGTCCTAATCCTCCCGACCCCACCTCACGCTTCGTCGCCCCCTAACCGCTATAGTTCACCTACTATGTTATTTATTAACTTATTTACATTTTAATAAAACTTCTCCCGAAGTAAAAGTTTTCGTTCCAATGGGAAAAATTCTTACACTTACGGAGTAATGCAAAACGAGGGGTATTTTACAAACACGCATTGCATTAACCGGCACGAATCAACCAAAGTATACTGAAACAACGGCCGTCAAACGACGAAATTTACAGTTATTAAGTTGGATTTGTGCAAATAATTAATGAAATTATCAATGTTGGAGATTGTGAGATTTCTCCGTGTGGGCTGTCTGGTAAAGAACTTGTAATTTGGTCATTTCCGATAAATTTTGAGCGCTTACCACTGCTGGGTCGGTCTGTCGGACTCTTTTCTACTTTTGTACTTAGTTTATTTATAATATAATAAACAATCCTGAACAATTACTAGCTATGTTAAATTGTTACTCTTAGGGGTGATAAACACGTAATTTAATCTTTCTGATCATTTTGGTTAGTCTGATGCATTTCCGTTTCTCGCTATCTTCAGTGCTAGTTTTTGTAGAAAGTTTATGATAAACAAGCCGGGATAATTACAAGCTGTGCTAAATTGTGAGTTTTCCTACAAGGATTTCTCATTTTTACTCCGCCTATCTTTGCTGTTTTGTTGTCAGACACGTTTAGACCGCTCGCCATCTTCAGTGCTAGTTTCCTGAATGTAGATAATTAATTAATTAATCTTTATGTAAGGTATTGGTTGAGATAAAAAAGTCAGTGGTCAGGATCACGAGCTGAACCCAACCAATTTTCCTCCTTTTTGCCATTTTTTAAATGTCGTGTAATCTATTTGATTTTCGGCGACAAATTTGAATGGTTGGGTTGAGATTGGAGGTTGGTGTCCGAGTCGATCGAAGTAACGATCAATCGCCGTCAATCAGACCATGGAGTCTAATGAATAGATTGTTAATAATAACATAGCCTGGATAATTAATAGCTGTGCTAAATTTTGAGTTTTCGTCTAAGGCGTGATAAACATGTAGTTTGGTCTTTTTCTAACATTTTGGTTTGTCTGACGTTTCTCGCTATCTTCAGTGCTAGGTTTTTGTAGAAAGTTAATTTATGATAAATAAGCCTTGGTAATTACTAGCTGTGCTAAATTATGAGTTTTCCTATAAGGGGTGATAAACATGTAGTTTGGTCGTTTTCTATTATTTTTACTCCGCCTATCTTCGCTGTTTTGTTGTCAGACACGTTTAGACCTCTCGCCATCTTCAGTGCTAGTTTTCTGAATATAGATTATTAATAATAACATAGCCTGGATAATTAATAGCTGTGCTAAATTTTGAGTTTTCCTCTAATGCGTGATAAACATGTATTTTGGTCGTTTTCTAACATTTTGGTTTGTCTGTCGCATTTTCATTCTCACCATCGTCAATACCAACTTTTGTACACAGTTCAAAGCTTAGCACACACAGATAGCTAAGCCTGGATTATTACTAGCTATGTTAAAGGGTTTTCCTCTTAGGGGCGATAAATGTGAAGTTTGGACGTTTCTTATCATTTTGATCCGCATAGATCCTGCTGTTGGTCTGTCAGACATGTTTAAATTTCTCGCCGTCTTCAGTGACATTGTTTTGCATATAATTTATTAATTAAAACTTAGCTTGGCTTATTACTAGTCGCGTTAAATTGTAAGATTCTATTTTGGGTGAGAAGAACACGTAGTTTGGCTATCTAATATCATTTTGTTCTGGTTATGTAATGTAGGCAATGGTGAACATGTAGTTTGTCTGACTCGTTTAGGCTTCTCGTCCTAGTGTGTATAGTTTGTTAATGGTAACATAGCCTGGGTAATTGCTAGCTGAGTTAAATTTCGAGATTTCTCCTTTTGGTGTGATGAACATCTAGTTTGGTAGTTTCCTATCATTTTGATCTACCTATCTTCTCTGTTTGCTCTGTGTTATTTTTTGGCGTCCCGTCATCTTCAATGCTAATTTTGAACATGATTTATTAATAGTAATTTAGACGGTATTATGACTAGCTGCGTAAAACCGTGATATATTCCCTTAGGGGTGGTGAACATGTACAACATGGAAACTATTCTGCATATTTATCATACTAATTGATAATGATTAGCTCTTGAAAAGGTTGTAAGCACAAATGAAAAAGAATGTCTTCCATAAATAGTCATATTTCTTTGGCTTGTTTTTCCTCGTGATCAAAGATACTAATAGACATAAAAGCAAACAAGAAATTGTTATATATTCTTTCAGTATATGGGACGTCCCATGGCGATGAAGTGGTCCCTAACTTTAGGGGTTAGAAAGACCCCTCTTTTCTTTGTCAAAACACTTTCGCTTTGATTAAACAGATGTAAAAAAACTCTAGTCTTTATATGTTTGATTGCACGCTTGTTTTTAATGTAATATTGTTTACAAGTACAATTATGCGATTGTTCCGCTAATAGCAGCTTGGGATGGGACGCACATTCCTTCTGGGCAAAGACAAAGTCCTGTCCTTTCTGCCTGATTCATGCAACAGGCGCTTAACTCGACGAGAGTGTGTAAGCCACATTGTCCTACACTTTATGCTAACGACCATGTCCTGAGTGAGCGAATATGTTCCAGGCCGAAGAAGATGCGAAGACTGTATGTAATGACTCATTTCATTTTTAGTGGACGTACCGCCGAAGCGAGCCGGTGGCCGCAAAGTTTTAGGCATTTTTCTAAAATTTTTCTCTAAATTATAACAAAATGATAAACTTTACGGCATTTTAGGGTAGAAAGTGTCAATTATGTGTAAAATGACCTTAGCTGTGCAAGGACCAATAACAAAACCAATAAATTTAGAAGTATGCAATTTAAATACCTTTAAGAACAAACCACAGAAAGGCAAATATACTGATAACAACTTGTGTATTGATTCTTTGCAATGAATAATAAGTAGTACATATCAACAATTAATTCATTAGTGATACGCTTCTAATAAATTTAAAAAAAGATAACTTTGACTGTATTTAGTTTTGGTGGCTTAATTGTCCTTATGCGACATGTTTTTTAATAGTGATAATCTATTAAGTGCATTGTTTTTGCTTCCAAAACTACATTATTTAAGAAATAACAGGGTAAAAATGTTTTGAAAAATATTTAATTTTTTAAACAATTAAAAAGTGAAGTGAATATTTTTCTTTGTGTTGTTGAAGGGTTGAAAAAGTAAGGGTGGGATCGAGAGGGAGTCGACGTGTGTGTGAGTGTATGTGTGTGTTTGCCTGGTAACTTCACTTTATATTGATTAGCTTTTTATATGCAAGGCTAGTGACCGATTGGAGGAGGCTATTAGTTAGAAGATTAGAACATAACTCTCTCCCTGTCGCCACCCCTCCGAACCTCGGTGTCAAAGGACTATCTTTTTAATTTTTCATTCCTGATCTCAAATGGATAGGGAGCCTGGTGAAATAAGGGTCGCCTTTCTTTGTTTTTCATTTTCCCTTTCAATATTGTTCTGTGTGCTTTCGTTCATTTAATAAAAGCGAGGGGGATTCGCTCTAGCAGTGGAACATTTACCATTGTAAGGTACAAATAGCATGATACAACATTGCTCAGCGATTAATCGTGCTCCGGCAAATTCTAAGTACATTTTAAAACATGTATAATTTGATGGAAGTGGAAAAGCAGTCTCGAAGATGACATCAAATTCAATCTGGAAATCCAAGAGCTTGGCGTGGGATTGTGGGAGGGCGATTGTGCAAAGTATAGGTTAATTTGTTAATGCATTGGTGGGCGGATTGGAGATATCGGACAACCACCTGTTTTACACAAAGAACTTTGTTGTCCTTTCTCGGTTTAATATGAGCATTTAGCAGCTTCCTCCTAATACACGTTTACACCATTATAGAAATCCGTTTTAATTGGCTAGTAGGGTTCATTGAACAGTTGTTCTCCTTTTCCTCATTGATGCTCCCTCTACCTTTCTAATTATCTTAGTAACTTATCTTAACTTCTAAATTATTTACAAATCAGAAACGGAGCAGGAAATAAAAAATTATATTCCTATACGTACTTACAAACATAGACACTGCCTCCCTTTTTCCGCCTACACACAAACAAATAAACAATCTTTTAATTTTATTTCTGTTCCGCATAAAAAAAATTAACATAATTGAAACTCTCTCGCTCTCGCTCTCTCTCTCACTCTCTCACTCTCCATCTCTCACATGCAAATAAATTATGCACAGACACTGCATTTATCAATCCCGTATTTCCTCCTCTTGCCTTAATTACATCTCGAAGACGTCTCGGCATACTTTCTACCAGTCTGGAAATGTCTCTTTGCTGGAGGTTAGCCCATTCTTCACGAAGAGATTTTTCAAAATCTTGGTGTATGAGAAAGTGAAGGACGTGCTCTTATTCTTCATTTGAGGATATCCCATAAATTTTCGGTGGGGTTCAAGTGGCGAAGAGCGGCCAGGCTAAGACCCTGATGTTATGCTGTTAGTACGTTCGTACCTGTGGACTGGCATTATCGTGCATTAGAATAGAATTGTCGCTGATTTCATGGAGGATAGGTAAGGCATGAAGTTCCTTAATTTCATCCGCATACCGAGTGGCTGTCAAAGACCGTCTACGAACAACAACCAACTCTGTGCGACTCTCCATTGAAATTCCCGCCCCCACCATCACTGAGCTACGTTGAAAAGGTTGGCTCTGAGAAAAATTACAGGCTTCGTACCATCTATTTCGCCTTCTCCACATTTTTAAATGCCTATCTAGAGATCGTAGAGCAAATCTACACTCATCTGTAAAAAGTACTGCAGAGCAGTCGTCTAAAGACCAATGGCTGTGTTCTCGAGCAAATGCGAGCCGTGCAGCTCTGTGAGTTTTGGTCAATTCTGGTCCTCTTACGAGGCGAAGCCATCAGTCCATACTGATTTAGTTTTCTTCGAGCAGTGCGTTAAGAAATTTGGACAACTCGAACTTCCTGGAGCTGATGAATCGTTTGAATAACAGTAAGGTGCCGGTTTCGCAAAATTCTCAAAGTAAAAAAAAGATCATCCTGTGGTTCTGTTACCCTAAGGCGTTCATAACCCGGCCTTCTATTCGGACCCAGTTTCTCGAAAACATCTAACGTCGTCTCGGAGAGTTTGTAGGGAACTCCGATGGCAATAGCCGCATACCTGATGGAACGTCCATCATCAATAAGGGCCACACCACGCGCAACATCCTCAGCACAAAGTGGCATTTGAAAGTTTAAAAATTAAAATTAAGATGAACAAACAAAGATGAAAACTAAACAGTTTAGTGCTTCAGAATTCAAATGAGACTGAATAAACATTTTAAATTCCGTAAAAATTATTAAGGATTAAGTGTGTTTACCTCTAATTGATATTCCCAATTTAAAACATAGCATAAACAAATATTTATTGGAAAAACTATGAGGCAAATTAAGGGCTGAATTTTCTTTTATTGCAAAAATAGAAAAAATCAATTGGGTGGAATTTTTTGCCCATCAACTTATGCTTATTAAATTTAAATTTAAATTGTATATAGAAAAGTCATTTTTCTTTGTAGTCGGCTTGATCGCATGGATGTGTCATTTGAATAGGATGGTAGAAAGAAAAGACGGGAATGAAATTTATCAATTTCTAATCGTTTCTTTATTTTAATTGAAGCCTTTGTGAAATTTCGCCACGCCCCTAAGGGCATGTGCCTTTTTACCGTCAAAGTTAACAAAACATAAATGATACGAAGAGAATGCCTAATGTAGTAGAAAAAATGTAATGCAGTAAGGGAAAAGAGAGAATTGGGCCTACCTGTAAAACCTATGGGAAATGTTGGCGAGAGTTGTTAATGGAGCCAGGTCGACTTATTCTAATAAGTATTCCCAAATGTCATTAAGTCGGTCGGTCCAATTAAAACAAGAGTTGAGCCAATGGTAATGTATCGAGGGAGGTCGGTCGGCATTGCTCGATATCATCCCTCAACCCCTCCGCTCCAGGAGAAACACCAAAACATTTCCTATCCAAACGAAAATATATTTGGCAGCGTCATTCCTTGAACAGGTAGTTACAGTATAGGCCGGTTTATTAAAAAATGATTTTCTACCAGGTTTGGTCGTGTACTCTAGCACCCGTCTACTTAATGTTATAGTATCTACCCATGATTCCCTTGTCTTTCACTAGTAGTAGCAAAAAGGACATAAACAAAAGGCAAAATACAGAAACAATCACTGTAAATGTCAAAATGTGGAGAAAAAGTGGACTAAGTTGATCAAATGAAAGAATAAATAAACCAACGTATAAACCGTTATATAAACCGTATATAAAATAACCAACGGTTAAAACGTATTAATGACGTAATGTATAAAATGTGTATATACAATATATATACAGTATATATTGTAAAATGTGTTAATTTCTTTGTTTAAACAATACAAGGAAAACCCACTCCGCCTGCTTTGAATTACTAAGTGTTAACAGTTTTACAGGCAAATTTCTCTCTCAGTTAATAAAATTTCCGTACAGAAACAGTTTATTCGGATTTATAAGGACGAATGAATATTTTTCCAGTCAGTTTACAAAACTGTCTCAGAAAAACGTGGTATTTCTTATTTGAGCGCCAGGTTTCTCGGTTTCTACAAGTCCTTTGCCATTAAGACATCACAGGATACACGGAGGCGTGTTTTTCCATTGTTAAATTTACCGTAAAGGATTTTCTGAAATTTAGAGCGGCACATGTTCACTCTTCTTTTATCATAAATTGAGGTACAAAGAAATTATGGTTTATTACTTAAAGTCTTGCTTCACAGATTCTTTATTTTGCGTTTAAGCACCTCTTAAGACTAGACACGTTAACATTTTATTTTGACAGGACCCAGCTGACAATCTACGACAATCCGTTAGTGATTAGAGTCGGTAGTAAAGGATGAATAATTTTTACAAGAGGTTTAAGACGTTTGTTGGGCACGAAGAGGGACGGGTACATCCACCTTTGAGTGGATCCGCCCAAATGAATGGCTGAAGGACGTCACAAGACGGGGGAGTTGTACAAAACTTCTCCGGGCCGGTAAAAGCCTTTTCAAATTAGTATAAATTACTCAACAAGGTTTTATGCTTTCAATTATTCTGAGGTAAAAATCGATGCCATTCGCCGGACCGCGCCGCCCGAGCGTCAAATGAATTCGGGCCGGGTTTCAACCGACTTTCGAGAAGCGAGTGAGATTGTGAGAAGCGAAACTTCTCCACCAACTTCTATTCAATCTTTCCCTTTCAAACCGTACTTGCTTGGTATTAACGCCTGTGGCATGAGAGGTATTTTTATAAGTTTTTTTTATCATACTTGAATTAACAAACAAAAGCCAAATTTAATTGACAACAATAAGGATTACATGTTTCTATAATCATATTTTTTACAATAGAGGTAACTTTTAAGAGATAATTTTTAACAACGATAAAAAGAGGTGTACACAGGTCTAACAGAAATAAATCGTTTAATTGTCAAAATTGCGGCAAATATATATAAACATAAAAACTTTATACATTTAAATATACTACAATGTATTTGATGATGGCCATTTGCAAATAAAAAGAAAGGGGCAGATCTGTATATGCAGAGATAAATTAAAAAATGCACTAGAGGCAAAACAAAGTGGCCACCCTTAATATTTTTAATTATCTCTTGGACGATTCTCCATTTATTATGTTACAGCATATTTGGTCCGTTTAAAGGTTTATAGGTAAATAAATCACAGATAAAATCTCTCAGTTGTGTTCACATTTGGATTTTGTAAACAAATCTTTGAATAGTCAAGCTCTTGTTGGTTTTTCTGTAAAGCTTCTGTCTAAAGTTCCGGTGATTTGATTTTTTTTAAGTTGTACCATTTTTAAGCTGCAAATTGATTTAAGTGATGGTTCTAAGTGATACAGATTCGGCTTGAATCATAGTATTGCTGGAAGATGGAAGAAGTCAAGCGTATGCGGTCAGATTTTTGAACCTTTCCAGAACAACCGACCGAAGGGTCTTCCGTCGCTACCAACATACTGGAGGTTATTGTAGAAGGCAAGGATCAGGTCGCCATCGCATAACATTTCAGAAAGATGATTGTTTTATTGTTTCGAATGTACTCCATAGTCGACATTCTACCGCTGTTCAGATCAACGACTTGAAGAAGTTAGAAATGTTAATGTCAGTTTACACACTGTAAGGCGAAGGCTTTCAGAAGCTGAAATACTTGCGAGAAGGCCTGCCATTTGTCCAGAAATCACATCAATCGGTTTGAGCAAGATTGGACTAAAATCTTGTTTTCGGATGAGTCAAGGTTTTGTCAGTCTTCTGCGGATGAGAGAGGGTGTGGAGAAGAACGAGAAAAGAGAGAAGGAGCAGAAGAGCGATATATCCCGCAACATTTTCACTCCGGAGAACCTATGGAGGTGGTGGTGTTATGGTTTGGGCGGGAATTTCGATGGAAGGTCAGACAAACTTGATCCTCATCGAAGGTTCGATACAGTGAATATGTGTTATTGTTTGAAGTTGTTCCTTATATGCCATTAATTGTCGACGGTTTTATTCAATATAAGGCCCCACACAGTTGGTGAGTACACGGAACGGGCTTCAATGGAATGTTTGGAGCGGGCAGCATGTAGTCCCGACTAAAACCCCAGTGATGCCAGAGAATTTACAGGAACTAAGGATGTCGCTGTTGGGGGAAGATGAAAATATTCCACTGCACTATATTCAAAACCATCGATAAAATCGATGTTACGATAAGGGTGGTCAACGCAAGAGGAGGAAATACTCCGTACTGAATTGAATATTTTCTTCATTGTTTGCACAGCAACATTTTCGGTAAAATTATTTTACTCAATTTAATTTTTATTTAATTTTTTTATTTAGCTGTATCTTATATTTTTCTTTTAAAATGTGCAGTAAACAATAAAAAATACAAATGATAACGATTGCAAGTATTTACCCCAAAAACAGAATGGCCAAATTTTTTGCCTCTCAGTGTACAAATAAACATGATGTCAACTTAATGGTGATTAAATAAGATACATTGATTATGTGAGATTTTCTCTTGGGGCCTGTGGGGTGAGAAACCTGTAGTTTTGGTCTTTCAAACAATTTGTAGCTTTTTCCATATTCAGTGGTGGGTTTGCGTTAAAAGACACGATTGACAAAATGCCGTACAGACCCATCGCTGAAGACGGCAAGATGTCTGTTAGTACAAGTTCATCACCTCGACACAAAAAGGAAATCATAAAAATTTAATACAGCAAGTAATTAAGTAAGTTATTCTAAATAAACAGTGTTTGAAATGTAGCGCTTAAGATGGGGAGAAGCCGAAATGGCTGAATGACCAAAACAGGTCAGGCAGACCAAAATAAAAGAAAACGACCAAACTGCTTCTTCATTACTCCTAAAAATATCCCGCAATTGAAAGCAGCTAGTAATTTATTCAGGCAAAGTTATTATTAGTAAATTTCAATTCACTAGTTTCGTGGTCCGCTTGACCAATTAATATATTACAATTTATCTCAACATTTATCTCAGTTATTTTATCTCAACTGAAAACCTTAATTAATTATTAGTAAACTTGAAAAAAAACTAACATTGAAGTTGGTGAGAGGCTGAAAATCTGACAGGCTAATACAGTTAAGGAAGATAGACTAACAAACTGCATGTCTATCACGTTAAGAGTAAATCTGACAATTTACCACAGCCAGATATTATCCAAACTATGTTATTATTAATGAACTAAAAAACGACTAGAATTGAAGATGGTGAGAGAACGAAAGTCTGACAGGCCAAAACAGCGAAGGTAGATAGAGCACAATTATATAAAATGACCAAACTACTTATTTATCACGCCCAAGAAGAAATCTCAAAATTCAAAGCAGCTAATAATTATCCACACTAAGTTATTATTAATAAACTGCTTTAACAAAGCACTGAAAATGGTGAGAGACCGAAACGGGTAAGACAGACCAATAAAGAACGGATAGTCATACCAAATGATCGGAAACGACTTCCCCCATAGGAAATCGTACTACTGTAGGAGTAGAAAGACCTTTGTTCTATTCAATTTGTGGTGATTTGGCTGTGTGCGTATTTGACGAATGAAACGGTCAAACAAAAAATTTCGCTTTTTCATTCGTTAATTCATTCGAATAGAGAAAAAATTGAAGCGAACCTATCAGTTCTTTTACCTTTACAAAAAGCCATTCCAATAGATACCTCATTAATGCGAAGAGTGGGTATTAATTTAAACGATTCGATGAAATGATCAAAGTCGCTAAGTGAAGCCTGCTAATTATAAGAAGGTTGTTGAGACTCGTGTGAGCATTATCAATAAGTAGGAAGAGAAAGTTCACTTATTAGAGCTCACATCACTGCTTCAAAGAGTCCTTATTAATACATGTTGTGAACCCGTCTCATCTGCTACAGCTAATGAGTGCCCCAAGTGCCAGGCCCCTTTTCATCCCAGCATAAAATATGTAGATCTTGTGCATTAATAATTACTTTTCCACAAGGGCCCTCGTCCTTTCGGACCAGAATTATAATACGAAAATATTATTCTGAAATTAAGTCCCAAGCGAGGGATTCGGTTCAGAGATTATATGAGGGGCAAATGGGAGCCTCATGTCTTAGCCATTCTGAATATGTAATGGGAAAAAATAACACTTGTTTGTTAGACACGTTCTGTCTAATGACACGAGATTAGCTCGGCAATTAGTCCGGCCGTTTCTTCATTCATTACTCCTCCTGTTTCTCTCCTTCTTACAACGTATATTTATTTATATTCTCCATCGTCCCGAGCACGAGTGGGACAAAATTAAATGAAATTACTTAGCCCGACCCTGTTCTTTTAATTTAAAAAAATACCCATCCATACACGGACAACCCTTCCTTTATACTTTCGCCCACCTTTTTTATGTATTTCTCTTTGCCTAAGGCTAAAAAAACACATTAATCTCAAATAATTTAATGTAGGACAGTGATTGATAAAATTTATCAAATCTTTTGGAAACAATTTAAAATCTGGATTTTTTAAAAATTGGCCTGATTTTCAGAAATCTAAACTTACCACTTTCATCGGCAAATATAGTTTGAATAATTTAGTTAAAATAGTATGTATAAAAATAACATAAAAAAAGAAGTTTTCGCTTACTTTCATATTAAGCTCTCGTCGTTCTGAACTTTATTTGTCGAAAAAAGTGAAGACGTGAGTTAAATTACCTGCAGAAGATTCAAGAAGAGGTAGCAAAACAGCAATGATAATTATTCAACACCTTAAAAAAAGAATAATTTTAATTATCAATTTGATTAATTTTGTAAGTTTCGTTTGCTATTTTGTAAGTTATTCAGTGATGGGTCTGCATGATATTTCGTCAATTCTGTTCTTTTAGGCAAATCTACTTGTGATAACCAAGGCGATACCCACAGAGAGAAAACAGAGAAGATAAGCAACCCGAAAATTACTCACCCCGCTGACCTCAGCCTATCCTCGCTCTTTTGTTCTGTCAGACACGTTTAGATTTCTCGCTAACTTCAATGCTAGGTTTTTGAACATCGATTATTAATGATAATTTAGCGTGGATAATTATCAGCTGTGTTGAATTGTAATATTTTGTCTTGGGGTTGATGAACAGGTAGCTAGGTCGTTTCCTATCATTTTGGTCAGCAATGCTAGATATTTTTACACAGATTATTAATGATATCTAAGTTTGGATAATTAGTAGCTTCGTTAATTGTCAGATTATCACTTAGGGTTTTAAAAAGTAGTTTAGCCGCTTCCAATCAATTTGATCAGCGTATCATTGCTGTTTTTGTCTGTGTAATTTGTTGACTTCTCATCATCTTCAGCGGTACTGTTTGAACATAGTTCGTTCATAATAACTTAACCTGGACAATTACTATCCGCGTTAGATTGGAGATTACCACTTGGGGTGGTTAACATGTTGTTTGGTCTCTTTTTATCATTTTGGTCAACAACTTTTTTACAGTTGCAGTTTTTACATACACGTTTTTGATATATGTGATATTTGGATAAAATAGTCTAGTCATGTTATAGTTGGAAAGGTGAAGAAGAAAGTGAAACGGTTTTAGTGTTGACTTGAAAATAAAAGAATTTACGTTTTTTATAATTCTGACCATAGTCAGTAAGTACAAAAATGTGTGTAGTTTTTACAAAACTGTGTTAAATTGGCCAAAATTAAAAATGTATAATATATCCTTTTGTAGAACCCCGAAAAAGGTACAATAAAGTGGTGAAAGCTAGGCGAAGATTTCAAATTAAAAATAAAGTTTATGGACCACATCTCTCATAACACCTAAGAGAACATTATTAAGTTGGTCGATCAATGTACAAAACATTATCAATAAGAGACAATTTTTTCTATATTCCTTCTTCTCTTTATTAATTTAATAGATTCATTATTTGTATTTTAAATTTTATTTATCCAGGTTTAATTAGTGTAAAACATTGCCCGTTACATATTCCCGATTATTTAAAAATAATTAGTATTTTCATTATAAATAAAAAGTTTAAAAAGATTGTTTTTGTTTTTTTATTCTCTTTTTCAACCGTGAAATTCTGTACAAAAGATTTTAAATCCTTCTCCGACTGATGAGAACTGCCTTTTCAGAGTGGATTTGAACAACTGCGCTTTTCACTTTTGCTCATTAGAATAACGGAATTTTTCCGGAGTTCTTTTTAAAAATTCTTCGAAATATGATCTGTTTCACGAGGTTTTTTTGAAAGCGTCTTTGTACATTTTCATACGTGACTTTTAGCCTTACATTTGTATTCTATGTTTTACAGACATTGTGGCAAAACGTGAATAAACAGGAGCAAACTGCCACATTGGCTGGGAAAGAATTTGAACACGACTTAAAAGGTGATCGAGAGCTGCTGAGGAAGGGCTTGAAAAAGCTTTCCAAACGTGAAGGAGGCAGGGTAAAAAAACTGCGAAATTGGTCGACAAAGGACTAGAAAATGCCCTTCCAACGTGAAAGAAACATGATAAAAACCATCCAAATCGCCTAAGGAGGAGCTTAAACTAGCTCGAAAAGCCTTTCAAACGTGAAGGAGACAGGAGACTGCCAAACGGGTTGAGAAAGAACTAGAAAAGGCCTTCTCATCGTGAAAGAAACTGGATAAAAAATCCAAATTGACTCGCAAAGTCTTTCAAACGTAAAAGAAACAGAATAAAAAAACTGCCAAAAGGGTTGAGAAAGAACTAGAAAAGGCCTTCCCAACGTCCCTAGAATTGGCTGAGGAGGTCTTTCCAACACGAAGGAGTCAGGATAAAAAAATTGTCAAATCGGTTAAGAAAAAAGCTAAAATAGGCCTTACCAATGTGAAAGAGACAGGAGAAAAAAAATTCAGATTTGCTAGGAGGGCGCTTGAAAAGGCTTTCACTAGGTGGCCAAGAAAAAAGCAACTATCAAATTGGTTGAGAAAGAACTAGAAAAGGACTTACCAACGTGAAGGAGACAGGAAAAACAAAAACTTCTAAATTGGCTGCGGTTGCGCTTGAAAAAGCGTTTCCAACCTAAAGGTGATAGGATAAAAAAAACTGTTAAAAAAATAGAAAAGAAAAAATAATTTTTTTACTAATAATAATTTGCTGAGGAAGAAGTTCCGAAAGTCCTTTCCAACGAGAGACAGGACGAAAAACAGCCAAATTGGCAAAACAAACAAGATACTGTTAATGGTTTGTTGCAATATTGTCATTTAAAATGTGCCTCGCATTAATAAGGAAAAACAAGATGTTGAGAATAAAAAATCAATAAACAATGATGATAAAACAACATGTATACGGACAAGACCACCTTTCTTTCTAAATTGGGTTTATATGTAGAAAAAGAATTCCTCCTCGAAAGCTATAAACGATTCGCACTGATCTTTTACATTAGATTTGTCAGGGTAAATGGAATTGCTGCCATATAAACCACTCGACCCTCCCTGAAAGATTTTGGGCCGGATAAGACCGGTTTATCACGTTTGATAACTTTCCAATATTTTATTCGGTAAGCAAGTTAAAAAAAAAACCCAAAGGTAATATGTATTTTAAATTTAAACAATATCGAGTCGAATGAGAAAAACTAATGCAGCAATAGTTGATGTATTGACGCCAGGGGAACAGCTCTTAAATGGCGTCCTGTACCGATTAGGGCAATTATTCTGGAGGTTGCCTCGTCCCTAGTTTTTTCTTTTTCCACCCTCTCAACCCCTCGCCGTCGCTTTCTTTCTCGTAAAGCAGGAGAAGAGGGAGTTCCGCGATATATCCTGTTTGAGAAGTAGCGCAATAACAATGTATCAAACCACCCCTCCCTCGAGGACTCAACATTTTTAATCGCTGCTGTAAGGTTTTTCCCTTGAATTTCACGATCGACTGCGGACGTGGAACGAGAAAGGAGGTGGAAGACGAAATCACATTATCAAAATGAGGCGAGGGGTGAAAGCGGGCTCCTGATCATGACAAATACCGATACGTAGCTTATTCTCAAAGGTCCTTAGTCATACTTAACGTGGAGTTAGCCAATCCTCATGGGATACCCTCTCCCTTCTCAATCTCCGATATATATAATTATACCAGACCCCCTTATACAACGATGAAAAAAATCCTAAAAATCAGTGAAAGACAAACGTCTCTGATTTAGGATGCCAATTCACTACCATACCATTTATTAAATTAAGCAATTAAACATTTGTGTACATCATACAACAGTCTAAAATTCTTTGAAATAGGTGTTTATTGACAGGATCGGTGGTAGAATTCAGGTTCCAAAATAGAAACTAAGAATAGAATCGAGATTGAATAATTATTTAGTAAAATAACTAGAGTTAAAAACAAAAATTTATTACACATCAAAGCCTAAGACTAATAACAAATGAAGTTTTTTCGGAGGATCTACGGAAGAGGTCAACACAGAGAAAAACTTCCTTTCGGTTTTCGCCGAGCTTTCGACAGTTTTTATACTGTCATCTTCAGAGCCTGTTTTATTATCATATAAAAAAAACAACAATTAAAAACATGAAAAACAAATTGCACAAAAAATTGAAATATCTTACTTAAACCTTAATGGGGAAATAAAAAGACATGGTGTTTTGGGCACAGAAGTACATTACGTTTTTTTTTTTTTTTTGGTGGTCAGCATCTAAACATTATTTAAATTGAATAAATTAAAAATTAAAAATTACAACTATAAGTACAAAAAATTAAAAAACGTGGTCGAGAAAAGGTTACCTCATAAAAGTCTAAAAAACTAGTAAAAACATTCCTTTCTTTGTTGTCAGGTACATGCGATCACAGTGTGTTTCTTATACATACATATATACAATTAACTTATCTTACATTTAAATTACTACACACTAAGATCACAGATAAAAAAAACAAGGTTTAAGTAAGCTATTTCAATTTTTTGTGCAATTTGTTTTTCATGTTTTTAATTGTTGTTTTTTATATGATAATAAAACAGGCCCTAAAGATGACCGTATAAAAACTGTCGAAAGCTCGGCGACAACCGAAAGGAAATTTTCCTGTGTTGACCTCTTCCGTAGATCCTCCGAAAAAACTTCATGTTTCCAGCAGGTCGATAATCTAGCTTATCATTCCTAATAAGAAATGTTAAATATTATGATTTATAACTTCAAGACTGTCAACTATCTTTCAAAGTACGTCTTCTGGATTTTATCCAAATGCAATGTTATTTCAAAAATTGGAAGGATGAATTTCTCTTCATTGAGCCATCGTCAAGAGGGTTTAGAATTTGTCATTACAAATGAGAAAAAACCCGATGAAATCGATAAAAAAACCCTAAACATTTTATTTTTGTTTGACCTGATTTAATTTATATAAGGAAGGAAAGATTATGTTCTTACATGTCATATTTTCACAAACATTTATAATCAGGGGGTTTTGGGGGTGCCAAATGGAATATAAATAAAAATAAGAATTTAGGAAAATATTTTTCTTAATTTAAATAATAGTTTCTTAATATATTTTCTTCCTTTCTTTTGTGTTCATTTTTCATTGTTATTATATATATCATTAAATTTTTTAACGTAAGTTAAAAAACGATATGCAGGATTGTATTAAATAAGATTTGCTATACAAAATGTTATAAAAATGAAGGCTTTTGAGTAAAGTAGGCCCGAAAAAATTTGTCTGAAAAAACAAAACAGATTCTCATTAGTTTCAGGCACTCTTAAAAGCCATGGACGTATAGGGTCGTATTTGAAACTTTTAAGTTGAACTGGGCCTGAGGTATCCTATATAATTTTTCTCCAAAAGAAGGTAATATTTGAAACTAGACTAAAAAATATTCAACACGTTTTTCTTATAGCGTCATTGGTCCAAGAAAAATTCAGCCATCTAAAAAGGACATCCTGCATATGATACATATAGTATCACTCTAACACTCAACATAAAGGTTTAAACTCATGAACGATGATATTGTCGGCAGATATGTCTTACCTTGGCACAGAAATTTAGAGATATTTTGTTTGGACCTGCGAGGTAATGAACCTATAGTTTCGTTGCCTCCGACAATCCTCGGCCGCCTATGATTTTGTCTGCCAAACTTGTTTTAGCAAAGTTGACATCTTGTAAATGGAAACTGTTGACAAAATAACACATAGGCCAACCGCTAAATATTGCTAAATTTCGAATGTCTGACACACCAAAGCCATGATGATCAGAGATGCCAAACTAATTAACTCAATGTTTCAAGGGTCGTATATTAGCGAATTATTCAATTGAGGTCTTTCTGCAACTCTTCGGATTGAAATTGTACTATTTTTACGTAGATGACTATGAAAAAGTGTGGATTAGTCACCGACTCGCTGACCAAAAACCATCACCAACAACAACAATTTTAACATACCCAGTGAAGCACAACACCAATTTTGCTCAGAGCTATTGTAGGTACCAAAATACATACTTTCTAGGTTCTTCGAGCTACGACGAAATAGCAAATTAAGTGTGTAGAGATTAGTGACCGTTAATCGATAGTTATTCAGATATTGTGAGATGCGGTCGGGTGTGATGTAGGTTTCCGAAAAACAACAACTCAACACGACACGCAAGGATGGCACAATTACACAGAAGACAAACATGTTGAGCCCTGAAGATGATCTCAATAAAAGATCGAAACGTTGGCACGATAAAGAAAATGTTTTTCTGAAACCTACATCACACCCGACCGCATCTCACGATATCTGAATAACTAGCAAATTAAGTTTAACTATTTTTTTTCACCACTAGCATATTATTTTCTTACCCTACATAAAAACATCGACTTATATATGTATAATACCAACGGTGATTTATATGCACAACGAAGTCAGAAATTCATCGGTGATCCTACGTTTCCCTTAGTTAGACAATTTAAATAAAGAAACATAAGCACTAATTAAAAACACTCGGGAAAAGATTTAAGTATGAAAATAATAAAAGAAGGAAAACTCCCAAAAAAGGAAAAATCCCACATCGTTCTTA
Source organism: Cimex lectularius (assembly GCF_000648675.2). Classification (NCBI taxonomy): domain Eukaryota; kingdom Metazoa; phylum Arthropoda; class Insecta; order Hemiptera; family Cimicidae; genus Cimex; species Cimex lectularius. The sequence continues at coordinate 697,691 of NW_019392804.1, forward strand.
AAGTATCAAATATCCTTTTAATACCCCAATATTACAATTACTTATATTTACAAATGTAAAATTTATCTTTTAAAAGTCACGTAAAAAGCGGGGAGCTATGGAATAGTAGATAAAGTCTACATTTAGGATAGATATAGCCAGACTAACGGTCAACTTTTTTTCACATAAGAGTATATTTTACAGACTCGTCACATGCACACGAAAAAACAATTTTCCCGAGTGCTTTGACCGGATACGGATTGCACACAAACGGCCAATGTAAATTAAAACTGTTCGTCAAATTATTCGAACTCTGTTCTGTACAATTGTGATAAGCGATAAAAAGAAACAATTGTCTATTAATTGGGTCGTTCACAACAATTTTACATATAACATATTTTATTACAATAGATAAACTACCATTAAACATACTTAAAAATTGGCATAGCATTTGTATATATTAGACTTGTTATAAAGGTTGATGCAAATAAAATGTTTTATCAGAACATAATGTTTCAAACTTGCACAGATTTTAATAATTCATAATCCAAGTCAAAAGGTTATGCAACATTAAGAAAAAATGTGATTTGAATTTAATGAGGAGGACATACCTTCGGGTTCTAAAGTATGACATCAAGAGTATAAGGTGAGGCTTGTATTCATACGATGTGATCACCACAAACTAGTTGTTTCACTTTTCAAACTCCAGTTGCGTAAATTTTTCGAAGTCGATATGCAAAACGTTTTCATAATTCCACACAACGCAAATATTTGCAAACATCTGGCTCAGTTAGTTGTTCATGGTGTCCGAAGTTTATTCATATATCAAGTGTCTTTTTTCATCTTCAGTGTATGCTCTGGGCTACTAATGACCCCAGACTGTCAGTACGACCAGCACTGCACAAGGAGAACATATGAACAACTATGTCATCACTGAAAATACGTAGGATTTTCAGAGCAAAATTATTAATAGTTGATTATGTACAGAATTCATCTGGAAAGCTCGAGAGAAAGTTCAGACGCAATGATTACGGATGAACGTTAAAAGAACTTAACCAAGATTAAGGGAAGTAGTAAGATGGGAGGTAATATCTATTGTTGTTAGTGAAAGAGTAGGGATGTAGTTTGATGCATGAATTGCTCCAGACAGGTGGAGATGTCAAAACCGAGGTGATGGCTATTTCTGACCTTTCTTTCAAATGATCTAGATGTTTTATCTGGTACTATTGCTACCTTTCATCTGGCAAAACTTTTGATGTCATCCCCACCTCCCTACTTGTAATGCTAAAACGTTTGCAGCCTTAATGTTTTGTGATATTGGCCTAGTTTTACGCCAAAACGTTGAGGGCGGTCCACAAAAAGCACTATTTTGTTAATAGAACGGGAACTCTTCCAATCGACAGAAAATCGCTACATACAAGACAACGGTAAAATAAAAAACTTGTAGAGAGGTTTCGGGCTGAGCGTCGTCTTGACATATGACGATTACTCCTTACAAAACGTATGATGTCAACTTTAACCATCACTGATACGACTGACTCTATTGCAGTTTAATTTGCCTCAGTTTTCTTCGGTTATTTGTGAGTCCTTATGTACCCAGTATGGAGTCTGTGAGGACTGATAGTGGATTGCAATGATGGTGCGCATTTTGAGTTCTTCGGTATGCTTCGTTTTAATGTTATCTCTAATCATCACTGGTGGTCCTAAAACGGTAACTGCTCTAATTTTTAGTGACTTCGGTCTCAGTTTTCTTTAGTTTTGAAGTTATTTGTGTGCAGTAAATCCCTTATGCCCCACCCCATTAATGGTCGCTGGTATATTTGGCACTATGAACCATGTGGGGTGAATGCGATAAAGTATGTGCACGTAGTCCTAACACTTGGAGTGCAATGATCGTGCGCATTTTGAGTGTTTTAATACATCCTTAATATTTTGTATTTTTCTAAGATCTACACAGAAAAAATGGATGTATCGTTTTTAAATTTTAGTGTTATTGTTGATGCACCCTAGTCACCTGAAAATGTATTTTTTTACGATGTTGTTTTATTTGCTCTGTTGACACACAAAGAAGGACAACGGCTAAGAAGAGAAGTTTCCTCCGATACAAGACAGCAGTTTAGTCCTCCATCACGACCACAGCAAGTAAGATCTGATTGCGCTCGTCGAACCATGGTTACCAGACCATCTCAATCACAACCATCGCAAAACCCAATTCTTTTTTTCATCCCTCCTGCAAACACTTCTTCAGACCTCACTTCAATGAGTGTCCTGCGTTATCAGTGAATTCCGCTCTCTTTTCAGCCTACTTAAACCGTCGGTGATAATCTTGTCCCGTCCGTTTCACCAGCACACCCTTAATCATTGTCGTCGTTATCACTATTTAACTCTCCTCGTATGGATCGCAAATAGCTTGAACTCCCGCTTCAACAAACTAGAAATCCTACTATAAGAAAAAAACACACAAATATAGTAGTTACTGAGATACACATTACCTCATGATCTAATTTTTACATTCAAAATTTCAGGACTTACTGAACTGACCAACCCGTGGGTATTGCCTGTGAAAGTACAGCTAACTTGGTTCGCAACACCTTAACCCATTATCTAATTCCTACCCAATCTGCTGAATCTTTACAATACACTGCCATGAGCTCCTCACCCTTCAACTTGACCCAGCTCTATATTGCCTACCGAATCACAACCTTTCAACAATTTCTACCTTTTTTCCAGTGCATTGGCCCGCATTTCCGGTCCGTTGGTGATTAACATGCAAAGCACCCACCGTGAGGCTGCAGAGAAGCTAACCCATTAGGTAGTGTCTTACACAGTGTCCTCACCGCCCAACGTGCATATCTCCCCCCTGATCCTTCATATTGGCCCACTGCTACTAACAAACGCCCAGATCTTGCACACTGCTTCATTACATCCCAAATCCCCTCCCTTCACCGCCATACTCGTACATTGAATGATCTCTTATCAGACCACATTTCAGTTCTATTAACTAACGATACATATCCCATTCAATTGCTCTAGAGTGACATTATTACACGGTCCAATAGACTGGAAAGAATTTGAGATACTCTTGAAACATAAAATAAATCTCTGAACCTCCCTAAAAACCCACACCATGAAATGGACACTGCAATTGAAAAATTTACATTATCAACAGCTAAATACAGCTAAATTCATCAGTGATTCAACAATTTACACAGATACACAAAACTTATACTCAGCACTTTAGCGGACCTCTTTATCTTCGCTACCTCAACGATTAAAAAGAAAAGCTGGTTTAATTCTGTTCTTCGTACAACCTACTTCCCTGTCGCTTGGAAGCACTATTCTGCTATTTTTCATTTCAATTTATTTGTGTCAAATTGTTTGATTTGACAAATAATTTTGTAGAATAGATTCAGAAATTACAAAAAGACTATTGTATTTATAAGCTAGTTAGAATGACTGGTATCATGAACTCACTGGTATGAACACAACTCCATTATATTCTGAATTCGAGGGAATTATAATTAATCAATAATTTTATTCCTATATATTTTTAAAGCTCGAACGATATTTTAACTTGTGTTCATCTTCAGCCTTCCTCCTAAGAATAGAGGATTGAAATACAATAAAATTCAAAGCTTTAGAAAGAGTGATACACTGCGTTATTATAACTGTTTGTTTTGTTAAACAAATTGAACAAGTTTCGAGTTTAATTAAAGTGAGAATAATAATTTTTCATTAGTCAATAAAAGTTTTTCATATAATGCATACCGATAAAGTCCGTTGAAACGGGGGATAGGTTAAAAATTTATACGCCGGACCACCTGAATGAACTGAGCAAGGGTTTAAATGGAGTCAGGAATAATTTATTTAACAGAGCCGGAACATACAAGAAGAGATCTGTGATATGAAGTGGTAATAATATCGAATATAATTCTGTTACTGTTTCCCGGCGTTTTCTCATTTTAAATACCATATCCTGGGTTTTCCATTCTTTTGTCCGACAACAATAGCCGCTTTGTGACCGGGCAGAAAGGGTGATTTAGCTTGACATGTTTCGAAATTATCCGCGGGTATATTGTAAGGGGGTCGGAGTAGTTACGTGAAGTAGTCTCAGAGGTAATTCGCCACACGGATTTAGCGGGGGTCGGGGTCGGACGCCGATTAGCGTACTCTCTGAAGGCGCCTCTCGTATAAAAGATGTCTTGAGATAATTGGGGAACCCTTGAACCCCTTTGTTCCACCTACCCGTATAGAAGTCTGGCCACTACTTCACAAACACTCTAAACCATTTGAAGACAATTCGACAAGTTCAGGTCAAATGCGGGCCAATCCGCCCCCTCGCCCACCCCCGAACAGTGCTAATTGCTCCGGGACACAATTACAATTTTCTGTAATTAATCCCGTTCACACACCGAAAGACGGACTCTTCAACTCTCCTCTCTTTTCTACGATTAAATCTACCCCAAACTCTCGCCACCCTCTTCCACCCCTTTGATCTCATCAACTCTTCCCAGATCGAAACCGTTCTTCTTTCAACAGCCTCCCTTATAAACTTTTAAACTTTTACAATAAACCTGAAGAAACTAAAACATAGGAATATTAACAGATTTCGATAAGAAATGGGTTTTTAGCCCACTTCCCACAATCACCTAAGGTTTCTCACTTTCAATTGCAACTGTACAGTCCTTAATTTATATTTTTCGAGTTTGAAATAAATTCAGAGCCATCTACGGAATCTAATATGCATATTTGTTACAAAACAAAAAAAGAAAGAAAGAAACACTACTAAAAACATTCATTTATTATTAGCGACATCCAAGCGTCATTTCTTACATATCTTAGACCGTTAATTTACGAAAAACGAATATAAAAAGCGTTGGTAAAATACTATATTTTTGGCATGAATCGAATAATAATCGAAAAAGAATGAATGTAATTGTTTGAATAAGTGTTTATATTGTTAATAGTTACAATTAATTAAGGTTTTTAGTTGAGATAGAAAAGTCAATGGCACGAGCGGGATGCGAACCCACGATCTTCGGCTAGATACGCCGCTGCTCTACCACTTGAACTATCGTGACCTCGATCCACTCGGACACCAACTTCCTATCTCAACCCCACCTTTTGAGTTTTTCTTCCTTTTTGCCATTTTTCAAATGTCGTGCAATCGGATTGGATTCTCGGCGACAAATGAAATGGCCACGGAGAGCTTTACTGATTATACTTCATTATAATATAATATATGATATACTTCATTTTAATTCATTAAATTCACTAATTTCGTGGTCCGCTTGACCAATTAATATATTACAATTAATTTAGTTTTTTATCTCAACTAAAAAACTTAATTAATTGTAATATATTAATTGGTCAAGCGGACCACGAAATTAGTGAATTTAATTGTTAATAGTAATAGTGGCATGTACAGATGCATTTGGTAAATAACTACCTCTACTTTCTAGTTAAATAATTTTACTGAAATTATAATATTCATTGACCATTAGAGTTCCCTTCCCAAAGTATTATGTCTTATAAATGATAGTTAAAATTTTAAAGACAGCCGAATGACCTAGTTTTCAACGGGCAAACTGATGAAGAAAGGGGGCGAGAAAAACAACATTGATTTCTATTACCTTCCTTACTAAGATTTAGACATGGCGTTGAACATATTTGACCAAACTTACAAGTTAACAATGATACATATTACAATTAATTAAGGTTTTTAGTTGAGATGAAAAAAGTTAGTGGCACGAGAGGGATTCGAACTCACGACCTTCGGCTTGATACGCCGTTGCTCTACCACCTGAGCTATCGTGACCTCGATCCACTCGGACATCAACTCCCCATCTCAACCCCACCTTATGAGTTTTCCCTCCTTTTGAATTTAATGATACATATGTTCATTACAATAAATATGGAGAGAATTTTAATACATTTCGTTGAGAAATAAGAATTTAACCCGCCAATTCCCCAAGTCACCTGCAAGGTCCCTCACTCTTACATCTCTACGGTCTGTAATTGATATTTTTATTTTACCAAAAAAGGGATACAAAAATCGTCAGTAGAAATACAAATTTTAATAAAAGGCCGGATAATGAATTATTGTGTTTGACTTCCGTGTTGAAATATTTTTATTTGACTTCCGGTTCATTACATATCCAAAGGTTTAAAGGAAACACATGGTGGCACGTACAGGTGCTTTTGGGATTGACTACCTCTACTTTCAACTGCAGCAGTGAGATGATTATTTATATTAATTAAATTCACTAATTTCGTGGTCCGCTTGACCAATTAATACATTATAATTAATTAAGGTTTTTAGTTGAGATGAAAAAAAGTCAATGGCTCCGAGCGGGATTCGAACCCACGATCTTCGGCTAGATACGCCGCTGCTCTACCACTGGAGCTATCGTGACCTCGATCCACTCGGACATCAACTTCCTATCTCAACCCCATTTGTCGTCGAGAATCCAATCCGATTACACGACATATGAAAAATGGCAAAAAGGAGGGAAACTCATAAGGTGGGGTTGGGATAGGAAGTTGATGTCCGAGTGGATCGAGGTCAAGATGGCGAAATCCCTAAAAACATCACACCAGACCAAACCAGCGAGGGAGAGCGTATAATATGTAATTCGATCCATTCTTGGCAGAATTTACGTAGGTGATGGCGCTCCAAGTCTGTGAGTGGATGGCCACTTGCTGAACTGAACAAAGCTGATTTGTTTTCTGGGTCCGTCTATTCACGCTGGTTTACGTTTCATTCACTGTATTCAGTTCCTCACTGAACCCGAAACGAGTACGACTTTCAAATAAACTTGCAACGTTTGGATTTACTAAATAGGTTACACCAAGTAGATAAATTGTACAGTAGAATTAGAGCAATAAAAACAATTTAATTTTATAGATTTGACGCTTAATATCAATGTGAATAGTTTCACATATGATATTTTCAGAAAACCTATTACAATTTACACAATGATACGTGACTCAAACCACTGTTGGTACCATAAAACAGCGGGATTTATATAGATAATCGATAGCTTGAGTAGACTCAAATATGATATTAACGAGCACCACCGACAATAATTTCATAAACTCAGTACTAAGGAAGAAAATAAAGCAAAAAAAAACTTCAAACCGATAAAAATTACAAAAGATTTCTTCTGCATTCGATAGTACAAAGATAACCAACAAAATAAATTCCATTCTTAAAAATGAAGACAAGTCCAGAATAAAGATAGATTACATAATATTTTTAGAAAGATCTTCGGAAATGTGAATTATTGGATCGATGTTAAGAAGTCTGGAATCTAAAGCAACATGCAAAACTTGCAACTCCACAGGACAGTCGGAATGATGTTTCGAAACAAGGATAAAAGATAAGAACATCTGCCTTACTGCAGTCACCTGATAATATTTAAGGACTACCTACTTAAAACTGTTCACGGTACAAAATCTTGGAGTTATTGAGTAATGGACTTAGAATACTGATGAACACCAGAAAGGATACAATGATGCTGATGTACGGTATACAAGGCAGAACTGATGTTACGATGACGACTACAAAACGACGAATTTGGTAAATTTTGGTAATTACGGAAGGCAAATTGGGGGTCAGGAATAACATACTTATTATTGAACGTGTCATTTTTTTTAATATCAAAAAATCGTCCAGGCCAATGATAACCTATTAAAAATGTAGAAATCGGTCGGTTTAATGTATTTTCATCTCGAGTTCTAGTAAAATTCTTATGGGATGTAATTAATTAAATAGTTAGGTAAAAGATTTCACTTAAATTTATATCTGTTACTGCGTTTTGCAATATTTCTCAATAGTAAAATTTTCAGAGTTTCAAAGAAAATCCTTAACAATGTAGCATTACTGTGATGAATGATATTTTTTCAACTTTGAAAAGAAGAATAATGAAGGAATGGAAATAATAATAAGAAAAATTCTTCCGGGGCGAAATATTGTTGAGAAGGTAATTTGTGATTCCGGATTGAATGCTGTTTTGCGGGCAAGGGATCGGCAGGACATTAGCGTGAAATAAGGTGGTACAAGAAAGTATGGCCTTAACTGCCTTCCCTTTGTCAATGTCTTGCTATAAAGGTCCCAGGATTGCCAATATCTTTGCAGACGCCCGAAATATATATATGAATAAATGAGTAGACCATTTATTATAGGGTCGGTAGGGTGAATGGGAGAACTTACCTGATCTCACTTCACCCCCTCCTTTATTACATGATTCTTATTCATTTTCACCATTTTTCCACGTTTACGCCGCTCCATAAACAAAGTTATGTTCAATATTTTTCAATAAATTCTAAACGAGATTTATTACCTATTTCCTATAAAACAGGAGGTTTTTTATCCCTCCACGAACGTTTCTATTTTTAAAGTACGTTGTTTTTATTAAAATTACATTGACGTTATAGAAATTCTATTTTTTTTCGCGATATAACAAATTAATTTTGCGACGAAAAACAATTTATTATCAAACCTTAATGATAACCCAATAATAAGCCATGGTTAATCCTAATTGTACTCCCTGTTTATCTGCCACCACAACGAACGAAAAAAATGGTTCAAATTTATTTGCCCTCTCCATTCCAGCTACAAATTTTTTTGTTCTGTAAGAGAATTTATTATCTCTCATATTATAGAATTAACGCTAATTTGTTTAAACAATAGTTAAACTAAAAATATATGTTGCAAATAAAGTATCTAATTTTTGTCTATTTTTTTGTTTCAATTCCATGTTCCAGTTGTATAACGAAGGAAAATAGTATTTCACTAATCACAATTTGCTCCATTCTTCACATGTGTACAAAATTCTCTTGTCACTCGTGACGATCCCTTTCTTCCACTACGACCTAAAAGATCTATTATAGAATTGACCTTTACTGTTAAGGTAGTTCCGCACCTCTTACCTTATTTCAAATAGAAAGGTCTATTATTTTCCTCAATTCCCGTCTGGGCAGAAAGATAGTATTTTGTTTTCCTGGCTGAGATTTTGAGAAACTTGTGATTTCTTCGGACGTGTGAATTCATCCAGTGTGTGGTCATTTCTTTCTCCATCCTTTTGTTCAGTTCTTTCAGCTATACTTTGAGGTGTGCTGATGTTCCGTTCTGGCCCTGAAGGTGTGCAGACTTCTCTTCCTTATGCTAGTTCGTCCGCCATTCTTTGCCTCTCCAGAGCTATTTGCTTTTTCTTGGAGTGTGAGATATGTCAGGCATTTCCATATCAGCTTTGAATTGAAGGTGGAGAAGTTTAAGGTGCCGCTTAGCAGTCTGAAAATCTATCTGTGCAACCTTTAGAGTATTTTTGGTGCAAAAATTTCTCAATCTCAGCAAAATTCTTCATGCGGGGCCCAGAGGTTTTGCTAAGTTCATGTTCTATTTTGGATTCATCTGTGTACATACTAATACTTCTCTATTAGTTTCGGGTTTTATATTTCTTTCAAATATCTCTTTTTTTCCTGATTTGCGGTTTTGGTCCAAAGGGTGTGAGGGCTGGTCTTGCTTTTCCTTGTCTTTCAGCCTTTCATTTCCTGCAATTCCGTTGAGTCTTCGCATCCACCTGATTCCTGAGGTTTGAATTGAAAATGGAGGAGTTTAAGGTTATTTGGTGCAACTTGACTATCTGAAAATATATCCGTGCACCTTGTACTCCCTTTTGGAGTATTGTATTATGAGTTCTACTGCATGAACCTCAGCTTGAAAAACTGATTTTGTGGGACCTAGAGGTTGAGCTAGGTCAAAATTTGGGCCTCCCTGTTCTATTTTGGATCCAACTTTGTATCGTAATAAAGATTCTCTATTAGTTTTGTGTTTTTATTTTTCCAAACATCCCGTTTTTTTATATTTATGGTTCTGTTCCAAAGGATATTAGTGTTGCACACGCTTTTTCTAATTTGCCAGCCAGTGCCTCCCATCCCCTTTTCCCCCGGCGCCCACCTGATTTCGTTTTCCCAAGAGCTTGATATATATATTAGGTATTCCCAGACCATCTTTAAGTTGAAGGTGCAGGAGTCTAAAGACTTTAAGTTCTACTTGGTAGTCTGAGAATATGTGCATATGTGCACCTTTTAGTACCTTTTTGAGTATTTCTTGAATTCTGAGTCCTATTTGCATGGACCTCAACTTGTAAAATTGATTTTGTGGGACCTGAAAGTTGGGCTTGGTCAAAATCTGGTCCTCCCTGTTCTATTTTGAATCTAGCTGTTTATTATAAAAAGGCTTTTTTATTACTTTCAGGATGATTATTCTTAAAAACATTCCTTGTTGATATTTTTATTCGGTAGGTTCAATCAAAATTTCTCGTTCTTTTAAATTTGTCAGAGCATTTTTTTTATAAATATTTCATTTATTCTTTCCTCTCTAGGATTTTATGCCGGTTTTTCTTAGGATAGGCTTTATTTCATTATTTCCTAAGAGTATGTGTCCAATATTGTATTCTACGCTGTGAATATCAGAGACGTTTGAGATAATCCTGGACAATTGGTGTTTTTGTAAATCTTTCTTAAGTCGGATAGATTAAAAAAATTGAAAGATTTTACTCCAATGCTGTTTATAAACATGAAGTTATATCAACAAGCTAGTTTTCGTATTATTAGACGCAAGTTGTAGTCGGACATAAGGAAACCGCTGCAACAGGTTGCAAACTGGGTGGATAAAGGGCACTTGCTTATTGTAGAGCTTGTGCTAACAATGATATCTAAATATTTGCTATATCGTTACAATTATACTCAGTACCGTGCATAAACTTATGTTGATATTTGGTTTTGAATTTGATAACGATTGCATTATGTAAAGGATCCGGATGAAAGCTAGTGTTTTTACATTGTGCCTTTCTTTCTAAAAAAGTACTTTTTGAAAAATAAACAGGATTTTTTTTTTAATTATCCCTTTAGTTTTTTATTGTTAAATAATATGTTGTCCCAATTGAATAATATGTGATCTATTTCTACATTTAAATTTGTTTTGGAAGTGTAAACAGAAAACAGTTTTCCAATTTTTTTTTTACTGTCTACTCTAGATGAGTAAACGCTTTCTCAACATTCGGACTCAGTATAATCATAGTTTTGTAACAAGGTGAAATTAACGTATCTGAAAATATAATACTTTCGAAGAGGAGACTAGAAAGAGAAAGAGAGGTAATAAGAGTGACTGGGTGACTGATGGACAGATCCTGGTGAGAACTTACCAATAAGCCTCGCCTGTTATTCTTCCTCCTGTCACCCGGAGTAGCACTCGCCTTTATTACAGGATTAGATCCCAGAGCTCAGATAGGCAACGCTTTATTGCCCTTATTCCTGATAATGTTTCAACCTGACCACAGTCCCTCAGGCCAATAACTCACTTCCTCAACCTGACCCGCCCTTTGTAGTGGAACGTCTCATTGCACGAACCGCGGTCTTATACTTTTCCATAATCACTACGAACAAGAGAAAGAAAAAATTTAGCATGAGTTATAACAGCTGAACAGTGAAGTTTCACCACTTACGTTTTTGTTATGAACAAATTAACCGAACCATATTGGTCGATCACAAATAACGAAAGAGCTTTCTTTACCCTGCGACTAATGAATTGTTTCTTCTTTATAGACTTTTCCATTTTATAAATACTTAAGAAACTTTCGTCAGAGTGAACTATTTCTTAATGTTTTTCTTGATCGGTGACTAAACCATTTTGCGCTTTCAAAGATATTCTCAACGTACATTACTCATCACTGTTCATTCTTAATGATTCATATTTTACCTTCACTAAGTTGCGTATTAATTGATATTTCTTTCTTGTCGAAACGCGCCTGACAGACTAAAACAATGAGGATAGGCACACCATTGTCATCGGAATGATCCAACTCAAATCATTCATTTTCCAATATTCCAACTCATATAGTCATAATAATCAATAAATATTACAATTATATGAGTAATATATGTTTTTTCTTCGGCTGCCACACTGAAATTATGGCCAGCCTGGTGCCCCGCAAGAGAAACCAGTAGTACACAATATGAGGGATGAGGTCTGGAGACTATCATTGTTTTAGGCAGGTTCTTGGATGGAAAAGTGTACATAAGGCTTGGGCAGGGCGTTTAAGATATTCTTTGAGGATAGTTAGATTAGTGAGGTAGACCTATGACTATTGTCCGACGGGTTTTGACTGGCAGACTCTCATAGTTCCACTATGTCTAAAGTGGTTGCAGGAATGTCTATTATAGAGTTAGATGAGTTTTGACGATCATAAAGTCCTAAAAGTCGTTGTAATTTTCCGTTGTTACTTGTCTGGATGGATTCCACGTCAGTCTGCTGTATAGCGTTAAGAATCTGACTAGTGGAAATCAGAAGCTTTTTGCCAACTGTCTTTGGTATACCCAAGGTGCTCTTAGATAATAGAGTTTGCTTGGAAAGAATTATGCTGTCATCCGCATAGGTGGTTATGAAAATGTTGGGGTGTGCAGGAAAATCACCTGCGTAAATGGTATACAGAATGGGATAAGAATGCTCCTTGTGGGACCCCGTCTTGTATTCGTCTGATATCTGAGTTTCATTTCCGCACGTTATTCTGAAATAGCGGTTAGTTAAGAAGGATTTCAGGTTAAGGTAATAAGGGTGGGCAGGTTGTGGCGGGATCTTGGGATAGGATGTGTAGAGAGGCCTTGGACTGAATTGGGAGGCTGTTCTTTTCGTTGACAAAACGAATGAGATCGTGGTAGATAGACGACTTTGAGGAACCCAAAAATTCCAATCCAAATGTTCTAACTGGAGAACTATCCGGTATAAAGTCCTAACGGTAGATTTCGGTTCTAAAAGTTTACGTAATTACGATAATTTCCAAGTCTTCTGTTAAGTTGTATTTTAAATCTTATATAGTGATGAGTTAGTCTGATGTCTATAGTCCTAAGTATCTGAATTGAGTGGAAGTCTGTAGACCCTTTTTATTGGGTGTGTGGGTAAGACAGTTTATTCGATGTGTCGAGTTTTGCTTATTCAGTATTTCCTCCCTTTTGGCACCTTTGATAAAATCATGATGTTCTTGGCTGTTAAAGGTTGCTTGGATAGGATTCTGGTTAGAAGACTGAATTGATCGGTAGTAATGGTGGTGTTTGGAAAGGAGACAGCAGTATAAACGGTATACATGATGGCACCATTAATATCTTTTAGGACACCCGCTTGTATTTGTTGCTCCACCTCACTCTGAGCAGTGGTAAGTTAAATGTGATTTCAGGATAATACACCGTTGGCATGAAGCATCATCCGAGAACGCACCCAAAAATACTTTTTGTTCTCTACTATGGAGGAAATTATTAAAATTCTGAAACCTTTCTGGATCGTGAAACCATGAGGATGAAAGCCGAAATGGCGAGAAGGAATGATTCTCTGTGAATCTTGGATGTGTATTGAATGTTTTAAAAGGAGTTCTTCAGGAATTTTAGATTAGGCATTACATGCTTATGTACAAGGGCATGTGGTTGAATGGGGTTGTAGTTTTTAAGGATGTGAAGGACAACAGAATACAGAAAGAAAGAACAATATCTTGGAATTAAAAACGACGACAATATCGGAAAGCTTCTGGCTACTCGCATCTTATCCAAGCCACCCCCAACATCCATGACTAAACGAAAAAAATCACAAGGCGTACATTTACGTTTGTCCAACGGGGGAGCTACCATCATCAAGATAGGTACTTAGAACTGACTATACATAGAAAACAGATTAACATGGATTCTCCATACAAAACCCAAGAGACAAGGCCCTAACAGAAACCTTTGACTTCTACGAATACTTTTAAGACTGAAATCTGTTATGACCGAGAAATCCGACTAGTTTATTCCAAAATTTCTCTTAGATCACATTATAGCTTTACTGGTCAGCCATGCCATACAATATCCAAACCATGCAATCAAAAGTTGAACTTTCCTTTCGTCAAAGAATTGAGATCCTGCCTAACCCTACTGCCCAAGCCCTGTCAGTTCAATTATATCCGGAAGACACTTCACGTGTTTTAAATGAGAATAGACTCCAGGCTTCCTCTACCTTCCTTCATATCGAGAGCCATTGAAGTAGTACTACATTGCATTGGATGGTTTCTCTTGACATGTGACCTGCAGAGTGCAGATGCAGTGCTGGCCATGTTAATAGTGTTGTGAATGGTTGAAAACAACAATAAGAGAACATTTGCAATAAATATAACTATGCATAGCTTGGATAAAAGTCCAAGTTCTATCCTAACCTCAACCAATTCAAAAGACCCCACAGACCAAAATAAGAAATCTCAGAGGCATCGCTGTCCACAACGGTTTAGGCGTTGACACGGCGCTCATCGCTGTAAGGAAAGGTCCCTGGTTCGAATCCAGCGGCCGTGCATTCAAAGCCGACATACTTACAAATAGGCTTTTTTTAAAAACACCGGCTTCCCGAGGGTTGAAAAAAAATCTCATAATTTTCTATGAAATAATTCAAATTAAAGATCAATAATCGAATTAACAATTCTAAAATAAAGACAGTTTATGAGTATTATTGCTTTTGTTGTTAATTCAGGTTTCACTTAAAATGATTCCTCAACGAGTGAATATTTTTTAATATCTTGCGTCATAGGCCGATTGCGAGTCGTGCTAGTTTTTCGGAGGGTGCCATTCTTCATAATTCAGCGCATTCGTGTATGTCAGTAGTATATTTTCCCCTTGGATAACGTTCGGCTCACATCTTGATAGCCCCCCGTCTTGTATTGCCTTACATCTTACAGGATATTTATACCATGACCAGAACACGTTGCACAGTATCAACCCGTAATTAATTCATGCAACGTCACACGCTTCCAGGGCGTTATATAAATATTCAATTTGTCCGGGGCTTTATTTAGACACGACAGGTCACTTCACGGCGTATAACCCAACTAGTAAGCCTCCCCCCACGCTGGTCGGTACTCATACTTACAAAACATACCCTTCCCCGACCTCTTTATTATGCTTGATTTATTATACCAATTTACACACTTAATTTATTACTTCTGCAACATTTTTAAATCGATACCTTGATAAAAAGAAAATCGAACCAAGGGAAACTAGCTTAAAAACTTAAATTGAAATGGCAACCCAAATGATGTTGAATTATCGTATAAATAATTGCTTGATTTTATTTGATCCTGACCGATTAACTTCATAATTTTTCAAATTTTAAATAATGAAAAAGTTCTGCCCTTCATCTGGTCAGGAGTAGAAAAGATTGATCCAGTTGAGCCATAAAGCAAAGTCCTTTTTTGCCTTTGGCTTCCAGAATATATCGCTTTTTAGTTATTTAAAAGTTCAAAATTAAACTTTTTAAAATGAAGCTCTTGAAGGACACTGCCCCACCCCCTCTTCTTATAGTTTGTGAATTTTTTTAACGAGAATCATCGACAACAAGGTTATATGAACCCTCGGGGTGCCGGTGTTTTTAAAAAAACTTTATTTGCAAGTATGTCCAGGGGTCCTGCATTCGAACCCAGGACCTTTACCTTACGGTGAAGAACGCTGTGTCAACGGCTAAACCGTCTTTGTATGCTGCCTAGTGTTTGGTTAGCTAGTTTTTGTTGATCTTTGGTTCACCAGATTAGTGATCCATAGGTTATTTTGGGTCTTATTACTGCCGTGTATAGCCAGCCAGTAGGCCATTTTTGGTTTTAGTCCCCAAGATTTTCCTTGGGTTCTTCTTGTGGTCCATAGCGATATTTTACTTTTTGTTATGATGTGCTGCAGGTTATCTTCTTATCAAACATTATTCCTTATATTTTACCTCGTTTTTTAATTGCAGCATTTCATTTTAGAAGCATAGACATTGTATTTCTATGATTTTTTTCTTGGTGAATACAATTAGTGTAGTTTTTGAGAGGTTTGTTTTTTAAGTGCCCGCTTGTGCGCATCATTGTTCCATCAAGTTTACCTCTCTTTGGGTGAGCTATTTTAATGATGCGGCGCATTTTCCCTTGATTACAATAACAATATGCTTAGCCTTGAGTATTGATTCCGCTTTCATTTAATTTGCTTATGAGATCGTCCACTACCACATTCTACACAGAGGCGAGACTATTCCTCCTTGCGGAAACACTATCGGCACCACTGTGTCTATTTTTACGTGGAGCATCGACGCCTACACTATTCTGCTTTTGAGCCTTGATTCTATCCATATACAGCAGGTTTTATAATTCCTCGATGTCTTGGTAATGCAATCATTGCTTCAAAATGTGTATTATCAAATGCTTCTTTAATGTCCAACAATGCTAATGCTATTTCTTGTGTATAGCCTCGCAGTATGAGCTCTGCGAAGTAAACACAGTAGCAGTAAGTTAACAAACGTAATGAAGCACTAAACACAACTTATTATAAAACGAAAACAATAAATTATTGACATTCTTACTGCGATCTAACGTTATACTTTAGAAATCCCGTAAAGCGTCGAACTACCAAGAATAATGCACTTGCTGGGTTATAGATACAAACAAGAGTTAATTCCACAATAATCATGTATTGATCGTAATTATCGTCAAATTATCATCACAAGTGACTCCACTTAAATATTACATCATTTTTCAACTTTGAGTAAAAAAACAACACATTGATTGACAAGTTGATGGTGGATGATGGACTGCGAGTCAGCAATCACAAGTTGAACTGGTGATGGGAGACTTAGTGGGTCAGAGGAACAGTGCCCTACTGAAGATGACGCCAAGCCGAAAACCGCGAGTGTAGAACAAGATTTTGTTTTCATAGTAATTAACTACAATTAAAAAATGATACTATGATGTAGAATCTATCTAGTTATGTCAGGAGAGGATGGTGTCGGTAATCCTCGTTGTTTATCTGGTAAATGTCAGTCTCTGACAACAGCGACATCAGAAATGAATATTGATGCGCATTTCTTATTTGATTTCAAAAGCGATAAACAGAAGAGACAAACGAAGAAAAGACCAATTTACGAAAATGTCCAAACAATGGCCATAAATTGATTGCGGCTGAACGGGAGAGGCTGATGGTTGAACTTGATCAAATATTAATCCAACTAGATAAATAAGTTTGTCCCTAACCAGAATTTGTTATGGCAGATATATCATGACGGCGTTAGCTCTTATCTCCTCCATTATTAGGTTAATATCTCTGGTCATCAATCGAACTGTCAGCTCGAGTCTCCCGGGGCCCGAAAACTTCTTATATACACATACTCTCATTTATCCACTCGTCGGTCTTTTTTTTCCTTAGGAACCGATGGGAAGCTGGAAATGTATACTGTCAATTTCCTTATTAAATTTTTCATTGTGCTTTATTACGGTGTGTTTGGCAAGAGGAAACGAGAGAAAGGAGATAGACGATGGCCGGGTGAAGAGGAAAATGGCCATTTGTTATAGGTCAATTTACCCGAGTGCGAGCTTGCGAATCCCGGCTGTCATCCCTGCCGGCCGGCAGACATCAATGTCATGATCAAACCGCTTGTTCGGTAATTGACATACATTGGTCCCATTAGCGTCTTCCCCTCGTCTTATATGCTGTTAACTCGGTTAGTGGGGATGTCTCTGTCAACGGCGTGTTACTTCTAGGCTCGGCACATTTGTTAACAAGGTTATTTAATGTATGATCATCTCTGTACAAACGGATCGATAGTTCTTACATGCCCTTCGAATACATTTCTAATGAGTACGAGTATTTGCATGTACGTGTTTTAATTGTAATCAACATAACTCATTATTATGAATTCATGATTCACGGCGGACATGGGTTGACTGGGGAGTTTGATTAAATACAAAATCAGATAAAAGTGAATAACTTATTAAGCTGAGCGTTTTAATAATAGCAATTATACACAATGTTGGACCTATTTATCATATTATACTATTTTATGTTCGTGTGTGAACGCCAAGGACTTACAGGGCCTAACTATTATTAGCACAGCGCGTTAAATGGCATGGTTTTTTGTGGATATGGATGTGAGATAATTTAAAAATATGTATTTCTATTTTTAAACACAAGCAGAGGGTTGCAATCTAACAGATTACGTTATTATTCTTGCCTTTAAAAGTTTCCTGTGCGCAAAAACCAACTTTTAAGCGTATGAAAATCCCCCCTCGAATTGTCTAAAGTTCGATTTTAAGCGGAATTTCTTTATCATTATTAAATAACTGTAGTCAATTTTTATGAAAACAGTTGTGTTGGACTAGTACTGCGTCCGTCATGGCTGTTGATGTCACTCAAACGGGTTCGGCGTTGCACCATCTTTTATAATTTTTTCACGTTGAAAAGGCTTTAACAAGCTCTTCTGAGCTCATCTTCAGCAAATTACGCAATTTTTTATTCTTTCGTTTTCACTTTTGGAAGGCATTTTTGTGCTCCTTTGAGCTCCTCCTAAGCAAATTGGGCAGTTTTTTAAATTAAGTTTCGTTCACTTTGAGCTTTTCCACCTCCTCTGAGCTCCTCTTCTGTCAATTTTTTAGTAGTTTATACTTTTTTCTTCACTTTTGGAAAGTTTGACTCGCACTAATAATGTCAATAATTTATAGTTTACGTTTTATAATAATTTGGCGTTTTATTAATTTTTTTAACTTGCTGTTTCTGTCTTAACTCCTCAGCCAGTTTGGCAGTTTTTTAAAATCCTTTTTCTCTCATGTTGAGAAAGTTTTTTTGAGTTTCTTTGTAACCAATTTGACAGTCAAAAAAATTCTTTCTCATTCAAATTTGAAAGCGTTTTCAAGCCCTTCTGCGCTCCCCCATGCAAATTAAAAATTTTTTTGTTATCATTTCTCCTTAACTTTTGATCTTCTCTGAGCTCTCAACAACTTTGGCAGGTTTTTTAATCATTTCTCCTTAACGTTTCGAAGTCCTCGTGGTGCACCTTTGAGCTGTACCTTGTTCCTTCGTGAATTTGAAAGTTTTTGAATTTTTGTTTTACCTTGGGAAGGTTTTTACGAGCTCCTCTGAGCTCATCTTCAGCAAATTAGGCAGTTTTTTAGATTTTCGTTTTCACTTTATGAAGACTTTTTTAACTTCCTCAGACCTTCAACCAATTTCTTATATCTTTTAATTTATTTAAAGAGCATGCCTCAGGGTTGTTCCCAAAACGTTCTTGTATAATGTTCTTTGTATTTTATTTTTTAAAATTCTTTTTCTACGATGCATTTGTTTCTGAATTCGCATGTTATATATGCACACACGCATAAAACGACATTCCATTTTTGTCAAGCGGACTGGTTTAGTCGATGTTTTGACCAATTGATTTATATATACAATTCTGCACATATATGTATGTACTTAACTTATATATGAAATTTCTCTCAGCATTCCGAGTAATCTCACACTCTTTAATGTTTTAACGGTCCGGGGCCATGCAAATTTTCTTTCTGTCATAAGATTCCAATTGAAAAAAAGACCTGTTGTCAATTACTTTAATCTTCTGTCGTTTGATGTTTGTCGTGGTTTAAATTTCAAGATCGTTTTTTTTAACGATTTTGGTAATTTTCTTCTTTGTGTTTAAAATTCCATTTTGTAAAAATATAATAAAATTCTATACGAGAAAAAGCTAATTGGAAATCAGTATTAGTTTAAATTTCATTTGCATATGGTAACATGATGATTTTTCGTAAAGATAACTACCAGATGATAAAAATATACTACTAAATGTAATAAATATTATAATAGTATATATATATGTATATATATGTAATAGTATATATAACCGCTGTTGAGTGGCATTGAAGTGGCAATGAAAACAATAATTTCTATTATCGATAGATCTCAAACGTCGTCAATAAGTCGTTTATATGGTAATGAAAATGCCGTGACGTCCTAAAGCTTGATGGTTGAAATATGATCGGCTGTAAAAGGGGTTCCGATAAGGGAAAATGAAGAGGCGAGTACAGGACTAAATCAGTTATCCAAGAAGGGGAGTAGGAGGGTGCCGCTAAGGAATGATTGCAATATGCCTTGGGAGCAGTGTTTTATTGGGAAGGGTGTAATGAGGGTGGTAAGGCGTTATATCGTAAGGGTGGGAGCGAGAGAGCGAGCGAGAACTAGACGGAAGGGGCGGTTGTCGAAATCCAGCTCTAAATCAGCGGAGAATCATAAGACTGTCTCCAAACTTGGTGGGACATTATTAACCCCACCTCTCATCAGCTTCAATACCCAGCCGATATGTTGCTATCTGCCCCAAAAACCAAACCCTTCTCAAATTTAATTAGATGAGTCGATAAACCCACCGGGGGTTGTCGGCGCGAGGCAATATTCGGGTATCTTATCGAATCAATTAAATATAAGGAAAGGCTTGTTTTAGTGTTATATCTCACTTCGTCGGTTAATAAGTTTCGAAACATTTTCGTCGTAAAGTCAGATAACATTAATATGGTTTCGGCTGGTTTATGTTAATTTGTGTGCCATGCCTCATTTTCTGATGTAGAGAAAGAAAACTTTCCGCGATAATCCCACAACAAAACATCAATCATACTTCTAGATAATGTTCTATGTTTTACCTCTCAATTTAAAAAAATTATACGGAAACACTATTATAAACAAAAATCAACACTTTTATCGAATCGAAACAAAATAAAATCAACTACGATAAAAGTTCAACCAATTCACTGATCCCATGTCATTATATGGTAATATTACCGTAATAAATCGAAATCGGGTTAAATACCAGTCAAAAAAAGCGTAAATAAGTCGAACTGAGAAAACTAGAATGTGAGCGGACATTCACCGCCATGAGTGAAATTGGAATTTTGTTTCTCTTATTTCGGCATTTCATTATCTTCAGTGTAGACTCTGTGAAGTCAAGTCTGTTTTGAAAGATCGTGGGTAGTGTGGTGTGTGCGTGTCCACGACTTTGGACTGGATTAGGTCAAGAGTTTTTAACGCTTTCAATGCACAGGAGGTAAATTTACCTCATCTCGTCTACCGGTCGTTACGGATAACAAAACTCCCTAATTTACTAAGGAGGAACTTAAAGATGCACAAAAAGGCCTTCCAAAAGTGATGGAGAAATGATTACAAAAACTGCCAAATTTGCTAAGGAGGAACTTAAAGAAGCATAAAAAGGCCTTCCAAAAGTGAATTACAAAGGACAAAAAAACTACCAAATTTTCTAAGCAAGAGCTGAAAGGAGCACAAAAACGCCTTGCAAACATAAAGAACAAAAGATAACAAAACTCCCTAATTTACTAAGGAGAAACTTAAAGAAGCATAAAAAGGCCTTCCAAAAGTGAATTACAAAGAACAAAAAAACTACCAAATTTACTAAGCAAGAGCTGAAAGGAGCACAAAAACGCCTTGCAAACATAAAGAACAGAAGATAACAAAACTCCCTAATTTACTAAGAAGGAACTTAAAGAAGCATAAAAAGGCCTTCCAAAAGTGAATTACAAAGGACAAAAAACTACCAAATTTACTAAGCAAGAGCTGAAAGGAGTACAAAAACGCCTTGCAAACATAAAGAACAAAAGATAACAAAACTCCCTAATTTACTAAGGAGGAACTTAAGCACAAAAAGGCCTTGCAACTGTGATGGAGAAAGAAAAACACAAAAAAGAAACTCCAACCATTCGGCCCATTGTTGAAAATTAGGCATTATTTTTATTAAGGTTTTTCAAGGTGTTAAGCCTCTGAGCTATGGCAAATGCAGACTTTTCCATGTAAGGGTTTTGTAAATTGTTTTTATCTGCCTCTTCCATATAATCTCCGAAGAAAAATACATGAAGGAAATAAAAAATGGGGCACGATGTCTTCTCCGTCGCTTGATTGGCGGCTCGTCTTTGCCCTTGGGTGATGGACTCCTTGGCCGTTTTCGCTTGCTATCTCAAAAATCAGACCCTCTGAGCGAATTGCCACAGAACAAAGGAAAAAACACTTGTGCCTGTTTAACTATGTATATTATTTTATTTGCCATGTTTCAAATATTGTGTGATGGTAGTTCAAGATGAAATAAGGTGAACATGTCATTAATTTATAACATTAATAAAAAAAATTAATCTGCACTAAACAAAAAATTAGGTTTGACAGCAATTTCCCAGCAAGCCACGCTGATGCTAAATGTTGAATATATATATCAACAATCGATCTTTGTTTATACTATTGTCATAAAATATGAGTGAAATATGAAAATTCTATATCAGCAGAGATTGTTAAGGCGAATTGTCGATGATTGTAAAAGGAATGGGGCGGTAGGGGTGCGCGGACCGTCGCCGAGAGTGAACCCCAGAGGGCGGTTCCAGGACTTTGCGCAATTATGCATAACAATGTTGATGTTGATGTCATATTTCAGAAGCGACGAGGGCAAAAAAGAACTGGCAATAAAAAAATGTCTCTATCTCTGAACATTTGTCGGCCTATAAAGGGATGGTCGGCCATTGGCTGGATTGTGGGGGGATCGACTATTGTTGGTAAATAGCGACTTCCTCTCTTGCCTAATGCATATCTTCGTATTGGGGACTCTCTCTCGGCTTTCCGTTCCGTTCTATTTCCTTTGAAAGATTTTTTATTGAAATGCCTTCCGGGTGGAAATGACGTATACTCAGTACCCTGCCAAGCGCATAAATACACGCCGTGAACGGAAAATATATCGCAATATAGGGTTCGTCACAGAAGAGTGTTGGAAGAAAAAATAACCGATTTGCTTTCTTCCCAATAATAACCAAAACGCCTCTACGATCTGCACAATTGAAGTATACGCGATCAGAAAAAACCGATTAAATCTATACTAATATGTAATAATCAAGATACATCAATAAAAAAACAAAATTTCCAGTGAATTGGGCACAATAACGAGGTAGGAGCAAATCGTATTACGATTTCTGGTAGTTCTACTGAAATAATATAAACTATACTGTAAAATTTTGTGATCAGAAATTGACGTTTTATGAATGAATTATTGTTCATTGCTATTTTCTTCTTTTTTGACTATTTATATTACTTTATTTGCTATTCGTCCTTTATTGAATTTCACAGCGCTGGTTTTAAAAGAAAGAGTGAAAAAACTGACAAATTAAGGTAAAAAAAGCTCAGAGGAGCAGGAGAGAGTAGAGAGAGAGAGAGGGGGAGGAGAGAGAAAAAGAAAAGAGAGAGAGGGAGAGCGAGATTGAGGGAGTAGAAANATGCACGTTTTCTGATTCAGCAATATATAATATATTATAAAATATATAATATAAAAGGATATAATATGTGAAAATGTTTATACTTGACATAAACATTTTGCGTCTATGATGCCGATTCGTCCCTCGGTCGTTGGTTTATGAATATTAATTTCAAGGGAGCCAACCAGGCCATAATCCCGGGAGTAAAGAAAAGATCCATACCGTAATTTTCCCGAAGGAGTGAAAAGAAACACTTTTAACCCCCTGAACTAGTCGGTGAACAAGAGTAAAATTCAATGACACATGTACAGCCAGTTTCATTTGCAAGGAACCTAAATATTTAATTAATCCACATATGTTTAGCAGTCATAATATACAGTATTAAATATTTCAATTAAGTATACTTTTTATTTAAGATCTTGGTGGGGATGAAAAAGTCAATTGTCGCATAACTTAATAAACGAATATTTAGTTAATAAAAAGAAATGCAAGTAAAAATATGTGAACTATGTATTTTCATTTACATTGTTTCATTCAACCCTGAAGTTTAAATGTAACTTTACTGAATCTGATGTTTTGGTTTTTTTTTAAATTGTGGTATGATGCAAGAGATTTAAATAAACAAAACTATAAAACTTTCTTAAATTGCATATTGACTGCAGCATACAATAAAATTGGCCATAGCAAAACACACATGAAAAAAATTAATAAGGCAAACAGTATTTAAGAAAGTCAAAGCTTTTATCATTGTAAGCGCATGTTGAAAGTATTGTTGTTGTGCTTTGAGGGCTGAAGGGGGTATGTTTTGCCTCCTTTAATGGGGTGAGTATTAAGACCAGGGTTTAGAGCCCCTAGCCTGCGCGCGTCTGCTCCAAATTTATTGATATTTGGTGTTAATTAGGGAAGGTTAGGCATAGCCTATTATCAGGTTATTGCTTCTCTAATGTCTAGAGGCTGGCTTTATTTACATAGTAGACTATGCATCACTGCTATTTCTTATGCCTTCTAACCCTTCTCTCTCGGGCCCTTCCGTTTCTCCTGCTTTCCCTCCTTGCACACACTCAATTCCCATCTCGCCTCCTTAATGACACTTTTTCAATCAGCGGCATCCAGCAGATCTTTAGAGAGAATTCGTTGAATCAAATTATCCACTGTCTGTCTGTCTGTCTCTCTCTCTCTCTCTTTCTCGCCCTCTGTTTTACCTTTTCCTTCTCGCTTACTCTGTCCTTTTCACTTTCTCTTCTCTCTCTTTCCTTTTCTATGTATCTTTTTTCCTTCTCCCTATCTTTCTCCCTCACATCTCTCCGTCTATTTCTTTTATTCCATCTCTCGCTCTCTCAGCACCTCTCTCTTTGCTATTCTCCCTGTCTTTTTCGCTCTTTCCATCTCTCCCTCCCCTTGCTCTTCTCTCTCTCTCTCTGTCATTTTCGTCATCCTTTTCTTTCTCTCCTTTCTCATTTCCCTTTCTCTCCCTCCCTCTCGCTTCTTGCATATAAATAATGTTTTGATATTCATTCCAAGAATTAATTCGATTAACAAGTGGCCATAAACCATTTAATGATATCCGATGTATTTTCTTAATTCTGGGAAAAATAGTATCAAACTATTTTTAAAAAATTAATTGAGTGGTTTTTATTGATATAATTATGGGAAATCCAATTGCAAGGTTTTGTAATTAGTAAGACGAACACTTAATGAAAAATTTCTTTAAAGATATAACGAGTGGCACCTTCTCATTTTCGCCTTGTAGTTCATTCATCTTTAATGGTGTTGAAATTCAGGTTTTAATAATAAAGAGGACAGGGATGAGAGGACTTAACCCTATCCTATTATGTAACAGAGCCTTAAGGGCTGAAGGTGATAAAATTTTGTGTTATATTCTTAAATAAAGAGGGTCCACCGACTCGTGTGGATATAAAATATGTTTGAATTGTTAATGGAGGACATCGTCTCATTTTATACGTTCCTTACCTTCTCAAGGATTTTTTCATCCACTTTCCGGATTAATTTTGCCCCAGTTTAAATATTAAAACGCGCCTTTTAACACGAGTGTCGCAAGTCATTCGGAAAAGACTAATGAAACCTGTTCGACCCAATCTGGCCACTGGCCAAACTGGAATAAAATATTCTACTTTCCATGGAACAATTTTTTACGTCGTAATACATCGCTTTTATTATTGTTATTATTACTTTACACAGAGTAATGCAAAAAGTTATTTAAAAAATGCCATAATGCCATTTTTGATTGAAGTATGCACTTATTGGGTCACAAATCCTTAAAATTTATCAAGGGGCTAATTTGCAAATTGAAGATATATTATTCATAAAATAAATTGCTTTATACAACAAAATTGAAAATTAAATTTCACAAAAATCAGTGACACTTAGTCAAACTATCATTGCTATCAGTATGCAGAAGACAAATGCTAATAGTCATAAAATTATTACACCGGATCACATTGACTGAGGAAATCAAATAGAGTTTAAAGAAAATATCCTATTTCTAAATTAAACTTCCACTTAAAAAACACGAAACTAGTGAGTATGTATTTAGATGAAGCCTTTTATATATAATAAATAACACCGAAGAAATGCGCACTAACATTGCACTCGTGGTGTTAAGGCTACGAGCACTTACTCATAACGCCATAAATGTTTAGATAAATTATTTATTTACCTTAGAGTACGTAGAATACGTGTGAATTAGAATACGTCAGTAAAAAAAAAACCCAAACGATTAATCTGCTCGATAGGTTAGATCGTGTAACCTATGAGTATTAAGTGTTAGATCTACCGCCCACATTTTTGCTCACTGATAATCTGGTTCACTGTATGGTCTAGATGAAAGAGCAAATTAATACGTCATCACCAAGGCAAAACAATCTTAAATATGTCTTTTCAGAGGATCTTCGGAAGAGGTCAAAACAGAGAAAACTTCCTTACGGTTTTCGCCGAGCTTTCGACAGTTTTATACTGTCATCTTCAGGGCCTGTTTTATTATCATATAAACAAACAATTAGAACATGAAAAAACAATAGTTACAACGATAATTGGATATCTTACTTTAAAACCTTAATAGGAAATTAAACAACATGGTGTTTTGGGCACAGAAGTACATTATGTTTTTTTCGGCTCAGCATCTAAATATTGATTTAAATGGAATACATTAACAATTAAAAATTATAGCTAAAATTACAGTAAAAATAATGTTAAAAAACGTGGTCGAGAAAGGTTACCTCATATAAGTCTAAAAACCAATAAAATCCGCCTTTTTTTAGTTTTTCAGGTACAAATGATCACAGTACGTTTCCCAAATATATATATATACATATACAATTAACTTATTTTAAAATTTAAATAACAATAAAGTAGGATCACAGATCAAATCAATAAAAACCGATAAAAACAATCTCTACGACGAGGGGAAACAAAGGATACGGGAAACAATCGTTTTTTCTCATAGTTAACATAAAATCCGCCACTAGGGCGATGTTCTACTTTCCCTCCTTTGCTTAGAAATCCTGTATTATATGATTATGTTATTATATGTATTATATGATAATAAAACAGGCCCTGAAGATGAGGCGAAAACCGTAAGGAAGTTTTCTCTGTTTTGACCTCTTCCGAAGATCCTCTGAAAAGACTTCTTGTATCCAGCAGGTCGATAATCTAGTTCATCGTTAAATCTTAAATATGTCTAAGAATTGACATAACTAAGTTTTAATAGAAGATTTCAAATTTGTTTGAAGAACGAATCAGTCTTAACACTGCCAAGGACTGGTACAGTATATCTTGTACACATAATATTTAATTGTTTTGCCCTGCCGATAATCTTAAAATAGGTCGAAAGCTTGGCAGTAACAATTGAATTTGCTTTATCAACTAGACCATACCGTGACCAATGAATATTTCAAAAATAGCCCGTCAAACGTTTTACATATATTTTTAAATTTGTTTAATAACAATATGAATACGGGATCGGTACCAAAAACATTTAGCGATTCAATGATTTTTCAACTCCTCAAGAAAGGGTACAAAGAAAGAGTTAATGACTATCGAGGAATATCCTTTACAAACACAATGTCAAAAATATTAAGGGGAATGACTTTAGAGCGGTTAAAAAAATACGAACATTGCAAACGACGTAGTAAACGATTTTCAGGCCTGTTTCAGAAAAAGGTTCGACTATTTAACTTGTTAAATATCATTAATACAAAAACCCCAGTACAAAAAGCAGTATACTATAAAATTACATTCAAAACGTGTATCCACTAAAATGATCGAATTATTCTAACAATATTAAGAAAAATCGACAAAAGCCTGGACAAAGGAAGGGAGTACGTGTTCTTCTATGATAGAAAAGGCCTCAAACAAGATTATCTTTTGTCACTTCTTCTTTTCTCGCTTTTTTAAACTGCACGATTTTCTTGGGTAAGTATATGGGTGATAGACGTAAATGTTTGCTGCCTACTATACGCAGGCGATATAGTTATACTTCCCGATAACCCACGAACTCCCCAGGAATTGATCGTCAGACTATATGAATATGTTTTTGTGGAAACTGACAGTGAATTTGAAAAAATCCAAACAGGTTTTAGTTTTGAAGCTCAAACTCCTCTGCTTCGGAAGCAGGAAAAACTTCGAATTCTGACAGAATTTTTAACAGTACACTGCCGACTAAACGGGCGTAATAACCGAACACGGCACGCGCAGATACTGCAAAGAAGCAGAGGAGACACCAACATACCTACTACTAACAAACTTTGGCGCCATATTTGCCCGCAGGAGGAAGGGTTTTGGGATGTACAGCCTAACCATAGAAGAAATTTAACCACTGAAACCGGGCCTATTTATCAAATTCCTTAATGAACTATGACTCACCAGTGTGCTTTAAGCATAGAACGGGGGATGCAATAACTCTTAAAAGGCGCAGGATATCGCAACCCCGAATGATACATATGTATATAAATTGAAGTACATTTACATATGTATATAAATTGAATAAAAGTAATCATTATTTATGTATTTTATATTTGACAGTTTGTTATTATTGTAAAAGAATATATGTAAACGCATGGTCTCATTTGAATGAAAATTGAAAACATCAACTCGGCTCACGGAATATTCCACGCGCTAGTTGTATTTTTCGACGTACTACTTTTTTCTAAATAACCTTGATATGTTTAAATTAAAAAAATCGTTATTCATTTATCTATCTACACATAGACAATATGGCGTCCACCTATGTGTGGTGCATAAGGGATGTGCTTGCATAAATAACTTCAATAGCCCAAGAAAACTGAGACAGAAATCACAAACAATTAAGCTACAACATTTTCAGAACCACCAGTGATAATCAGAGATGACATTACAAGGCAATACTAAGCCTCAAACTTCTTTACGAGATCTTTATACTTTTCCAATATCATGTAGGTGTCGATTTACTGCTGATTGAGAGAGTCAATATTCTTTTAACAAAAATGAAAGCTGAAAAAGTTTCAGCACCACCGGTTAGGGATGACATCAAACGGTTTTGACAGCATTTTTCATTTACAACGGCTGATATTACTTCACATCTTTCTTTTTCCTTTGTAAGTTCCTTATCCCCCTTCCCAAGTTTTTTAGTTCCATAATTCTGTGCTGAAACGTAATTATTGGCGCAAAAAAGTGAGCTAGAAGTACCACGTAATAAAAGACTCATGTAGTACTAGCATATCTGGTTTCTTACCTTAAGTGTCCTTCATGGGCAAAGATGGACGAAGTGAGAGTCTGCTGACTTCAGTCGCCCAGCCTTAACACCGATGATAGCTGGATCCCAAATTACCAAAACGGCGAGGATAAGCAGACTAAAAGGATCGATAATGACCAAATAACAGGTGCACTACTCCGCAGGAATATATTATATTCAGAAAATACAATAAAATAGATATCTCATTGGAAAATGTGTTCACTATTATTCATACTTATAATAATTGACTTTGACTTTGACTCATAATGCTAATTAATGTTTTATCAGGGAATTTTCTACTCATTCGATGTTCATAAAGGGAAATGTTATTATGCAGAAGATGATGAGGTTTTATATGTTGTATTAGGGTGTCGAGGTGTTGAAATCTGTCCTTGTCCGCTTTAATATTCCCGTAGAAAGGTCTCTAATCCAATAAGATCTGGGTTCGGGCTAATACATCACCAGTTATCAACAGACAGACTCTCCCAATCGTCACAGCCTCCCCAAAACTCCAGATATTTACAACAGTGAATCACCGACTCCTTCCCCTTTCCACTATTAAATCAAGGTGCGATGATGATATGAAGGGTGGAGATATGAGGATTTTTATACCGGATCTCGATTTGTGCCCTGTGGGCGGGGGCGTATTCACGAATAAACGCGGCGTTCTTGTTTTCTCATTCGGATAAATTGGATTCCGGCTCATATTTTATCCTGATCACCTTAACCCGAAGATTTTGATTTACATCCCGAAACGCGCCAACATTTTTATCCGCCACGCCTTGCAGTGTCATCAATATGGATATGCCGGGCTTTCTCCTCAATTGGGGCATCTATATTTTATGAGCCACTCTTTAACACCCGCTCCGTTAAATTGCATACACACTTTTTATGGATATCCTTTAAGATGATTTTATTCTTTTGAGACTTTCAATGCCCTCAGGGAATTAAGGAACCATTCCTTTAAAGACTTATTTAGAAACAGATTATCCACGATTGTTTAACATTTCAGAGCAAAACAAAACAAACAATATTTATTCTTCGTAACAATCTAAGGATTACATATATATTTTCCATGAACAGACATCAGTCCTTCCGGACCATATACTGCGTGTCAAATTGAACAAAAAGTCTCTAATGTCCAAAGTCTCGGGTGTTTTCAACATATTTCACTTTTCACGCAAGTTCGACTTTTCTCATAAAATGTTAATTCCACTGTAAATGTAATTACACCAATTGAAAGAGCATTGTAAACCTTCTGAGATTTTTTTTCTGGTAACCTTAAGCAAACAAAAATACAAAATCTCTTGGAAGATAAAATATTACGACTTTCCAAAGTTCCTGTCAAAAGTTTAAGTAAGGTTTTCTGTAAATACTGACATGTATGGTGTTTATAGAAAAGTTACCTATACCAAAATAGCTGTAAATACATGAATTTAATTTTTCAAAGATCAGTTATCAGTTTAAATTTAACGTTTGATTGCGAAAATTTTTTGGCTACAAATTACTAAAAAAATATAATCATTAAGGTTTCGAAACTCTTATTCGATTTTTTTTGAAAAACAGTAATATTGGAAGGATTTCACCTGTCCACAGGAAATTTAACAAGCGTTTGAATGGACATATAAAATAAAATATTTGAGTTTGTTCATTTCATCCTTATTTTGTAGTGATATCGACATAAAAATCTAAATTTGTTGACATAACCTAAAAGCAAAAACATTGAGCTTTCCAACGGTTGTAATAACGATGAATTAACCCAGAAGAATTAGAAATTTTTATTAGGAGAAAAAACTACTAAATTTTGGATCGCTATATAAATTCGTATATAAAAGCTTTAAATAGTGCTTGAAAAGACCGTCAATTGTCCTTTTCAAAAATAAATTTTTTAGACTACTTTACTAGAAATATATTTTGATTTTTGTAATTTTTTATACACTTATCTCATGCCATACAACCCCGCATATTATTTCCTTACCGTACGTAAAAAACTAAATTGACTGTTACATAATAACTTTATAATACGTTCACAACAAAAGCTGAAAAACTTATCAGAAAATAAATTAGCTAATAAACTTTTTTCTTGGCTTCTAGAGCCCCTTTTTTTACCCCCCGATCGAACGTGATATTTTAGTCTAACATTTTCGACCTACTCTTAACAAAAAAAGTGGAACTAAAATCGGTGATCCCACTTCCGTAGCCTACCCTCGTTGGTTTTTATTACTCTTTGTAATAATTAAAACTTTCCAAGATATAATAATTATCATTTTTCTTTATAAGTCGCTATTCTGAATCTAATATAATAACAACACTTTACTTATAAAAGTGTATTACTTGAATGGGCTTCATTGGTCTACAGAAAATTTTACAAGTCCTAAAACCTGCATAAACTACATCTAAATACACAAATTCGGCCTCACCGGAGATATCAAATAAAACGTTTGAGTTCTTTTTTTCTGTTCATACTTAAATTTCTCTCTTATTATGGCATAAAATCTAAACCATATATCATTTTTCACATATCCTAAAAGTAGAAACAAGCGTTGCAAGGGTACTTATAACGATGAATTTAGATAAAACCAAAAAGTGTTGGGAATATTTATTAAGTGGAACACCGAATATCGGGGAAAAATTGCCACGTGTAATCCAACCCAAAAATATCTTTTTTTTGCTATAAAAATTCGTATATAAGAGCTTTAAATAGTGCTTAAAACGAAGGTGAATTGTCTATTTCAAAAATAAATTTTTTGGACTACTTTAGTAGAAGTATATTTTGATTTTTGTAACGTTTTATGTACCTAATCTCATTCATACAACACTGCATATTATTATTTGTTTTCCGTTTAAAATATGTGCATATCAATAGTAGAAAACCTTTAATATAATTTTTAAAAATATTTAAATTAGTTAACTTTTTCTTGGCTGCTATGGCCCTTTGAAAAGAACACATGTTTAACTTTTCGACCTCTTATTAACAAAAAAAGTTTCATTAAAAACGGTGATCCCACGTCTGTAGCCTTCCCCTTGTTAGTCAACTCATAAAATTCACAATTCTTCATAAGAGAGATAGAGATAGATAGAGCAAATGAGAGAGAAAGCATATGTTGTCTTGGCGTTTGATTGAAGGGTGCAGGGAGATTTGTTTTAATACGGAAAAGGGCCAGGGATGGGCACGGTCTATACCCAAGGGAGTCCCCTTAAGCCGGCCAAACACTCCATAAAAAGCTAAACGGGGAACGTGTACAGAGGATTAAGAATCCCGCTGTATACTTTGCATTTACCAACTTGTTTTAAAATTCCTATCAGAGCTCGGAGCCATATTAGCCTCAGACTTCCCTTAATGAGTTCTAACTTCCACCCTTGGACTTACCCCGCCTTACCTGTCCACAACTGACTACAAAGTGGACCAGACCTAATTTTTTTTTGTTCTCCTGATTTTATAAAACTTTACATTTACCTGTTTTCATTCAGTTGTTCAATTCATTTTACTGTCTACCATGCCGATTGATATCAACCTTTAGCAAATCAATCTCAAAATATAATTAATGATATATGAAATTAATCAAAATAGATTTAATATTTTAATAAAATGTTCCCGATAATATCCTTTAAACTCTTTTTACTTATTTCAATATGGAAGTTCTTGCAACTTAAGTTAAATACATACAAAAAATTGAAAATAGGTTGTAACAGCTAAGCACTGAAACCTATGGACGACAATACTTGTTTTAAGTTTATCAAATGATATTCAAATGATTCAGCTCTTAGGTTACTCATGATTAATACTGTTCACAAAATAGAAAGAACAAAAATTAAGTTTAAATGTGAAACTTATTTGAATGCTATTTGATTCATGAATTAGTAATACAATTAGAAACTTTTTTTTGGAAATTTATCCTTCTTTGATCGCAGAATAGTTTGAGGATCTAGTTCAGAGCCACCCTTAATCATTGTAATATTTGCATAATGCATATAATAACCACAAAGAAAATATTTTAGTGGTCATAACTAATATAATCTAAATCAGAAAGGTAAACCAAAGTTCATTGTTGACTTTTACATTTTTTGCGCAGAGAATTTTGTCACTATTTTTTTTGTTAACCGATTTTCAAACGATCTCACAATTTAAAAAAATAGTAGCTTATTAAAAAAATATTTCATTCGTTGGAAAACATGACAGTGAATTTATACATAAAATATAAAAACAAATTCATTTTGTCTAAGGAGGGGCACAGAATATTATAATAAACCTTCCCAACGTCAAGGGGAAAGAATAAACACAAAGCCAAATTATCTAAGAAAGAGCTCGAAATGGCATTCCCAACATCAATAAAAAAGATAAAAATGTACCAATTGGTTGTGGAGGAGCACAAAAAAGGCCTTTCCAACGTCTTGGAGAAAGGATAAAAAAAGCCAAATTGGCTGAGGTGGAGCTCAGAGGAGCTCAAAAAGGCTTCCATACGTTTAGGAGAAGTATAAAAAAACTGGCAGTTTTGCTGGAGGAGCTCAGAATAACTCTAAAAAACCTTCCCAACGTCAAGGAGAAGGAGAAAAACAATGCCAAATTGTCTAAGAAAGCTCTCGACAAGGCTTTCTCAACATCAAAATGAAAAGTTCCAACAGGAGTTTTCCTTGTACCTTTCTAAAAATTTATTTTATATGTTTCATAGGCGTTTTATCACCTCCTCCTCGCTGTGTCGCTTAACTCGAATTAAATGCCGTTAGGTGTATAACCAGTTATAAATTTTAAGAGGGTGTAACTTTTGTTAGCAAAGAGGTGGGTAGATATTAAAAGAGAGAGAAAGATAAAGCTGAAAGAACAATGTAACGGAAGGTGGATGGCATTAATTGTAAAGAACAAATATAAAAAAACTTGAGCCGGTGGAAGCAATATCAAGGGAAGCTGCCCCCACTTATAAATTCACACACGTTACCAGGACCACCATTAAGGGAACCCTTTTTTTTAATTAGGAGCCCTGCCTACATCTAAATAGAGTATAATTTTTGTCAAAACACCTATACTCCTCGAGGACCCCTTAAGCCGTTACAGATGGATTTAATTAAAAAATATTCCGAAATATTTGGGACCCCTCTTAGGGCCACCTCTTAATGTTGCCATCTATACAACCGGCATAATTACTGGATCTTAATTAAAAGGGAGGCTCATTAGTAATTCTATTTCAAATGATAGATTATCTTCTTTTACACCGAGGCCCACTTCAAGAACATCCATTAAATGTAATTAATTTTAATTATAGATGATTACAGGAATAATTCATTAATGGAATTTTAATTTTAATGTGTTTTTAATCTCGTCTAATAACGGACGCAAAATATATCAAATTTTCAGGCTAATCGAAAGTTCATCGGGTTACCAAAAACTGAACTTTTAACTCTGCTTTTCTTTAGTTTTTATAGATGAATAAACTGCCAACAGCTTTGTAATAAAATCATTTATAATAAAATCTTTTTATTCCAGAAGTTTTCCCAATATTGTAATTATTACTTTGATTGTAGATTAGGTTTGGATAAGTAGTGCAGAATTTTCAACACGCGCAGGGTGCTTCACCCTTCATTACAAGTTTGATGGCAAATTACTTACACGAAATTTCATTGCACTACTTAAAAAACTGTTTACCAGTTGGTACAAGTTCGCCGTGGAAAGTGTTATTAAAAATTGTCACTTTGGCTGAGATGGGGACCAGAGGAGCTCAAAAAGGTATTTTCCAAAGTGTTTTTTTAGGAGGAGAGGTCAGAAAGTCGATGGGTGAAGGTGTGAATCGAACCCTCGTGCACTGAGTTGACGCATCTAACGCCTTAACCAATCAGCTACCGCAGATGTCGGTTCGATTCCGACCTTCGCTCCTGGAACTTCTGACCCCTTTACTTCCCTCCAAAAAATCCCGTTTATTACTCTGGCTGTCTGCGACACCCAACTGCCTTAGGATATGTTTCCATTTGGCGATTTCCTTTTCCTCACTGATTATCCAAAATTTCTTTGTGCCCTGTCACCCAAGATGTTAAGTTGTTATGTTTTCCTAGATTTTGGAGGTTTTGGATGCATTCACCATCTATTTCAGATGTATCACACATGGCGTACTAATGTTTTTTAGGATAGCTTGACTGTCTAATTGTTTAGGATTTTCTATTGCACAAGCTTTAATGGCATGCATTTAAGGTTAAAAGATCAAGAACGTTATATACTTTTGTTCGTTTAATTTAGAATGCACTTCAGGGTAATTTGCTATCTATTAAATGCAGATTTTCATAAATGTATTGTTTCCTTACACCTAAAAGAAATTCTATCAAAGGATGCTAACTTACAAAATAATCTACCCATTGGTATTAAAATAGAATAGTAGATGATTCAATCAAGTCTTTAAGAAGTTGTGTTCTCATGAAATAAACAATTATGTGTTTACATCTCTGATATAATTATTATTAGCAATATAAACATTATTAAATTAAAGCATTAAAGCAGATCATTATAATATAAATAATAGTTTGAATATAGTAATACCAACGGCGTCTGTTGGTGGACACAATGATTAATACATTTATATTTAGTTGACTTAACGTTTTAGTTGGCACGTTCCCTCGATTAATGCCGTTGTAAACCGGCTATTTCTGTAATACAGACAATAATTTACAATCTAGTAATAAAACATTAATAGTGTCCTGTGGTGTGGTATCACAAAACGTCAGAATCTTGCTTCAAAAACTAGATATTTAAAAAAACAGTAATTTATTTTTAACTTTTCACATAACGTGATGTTCTATAGTATGTGAGAGATAACAACTAGATTGCGATCTCTTATCTAAAAGATTTGAGGGCAGTTTTAATTTTTTCTCGACTCCAGGTGGGGCATAAAAAAAAGATTCAGGGTATACAATTTTTTTAAAATTTAATATGGGATTCGGGCTTTAAGGAAGTTCACAATGCTTTTGAAATTCTTTGTTTCACGTTGGAAATTTTTTCGAGCTCGTCCCATGCTGTGAAGAAAAGGAGAATAAAAACGGACAAACTGGTTGAAGAGGAGCTCGAACGTCAAGAAGAGTGTTAAAAAACTCAGGTGGAGAGAAGAGCTCAAAAAGACTTAAAGGTCTTTTTCTCAGTTAAGAAGAAGGAGAAAAACTGCAAAATTGTCAGAAAAGGAGCCCAGAATAGCTCGAAACAACTTTCATCAGTCAAGGGGAAATGATAAAAAAGCAGTACTTTTAATGAATGACGATATTCGATACCAAAAGTACTCGGTATCGAAAGAAAATCCTCGATACTTCACTCATATCGATTAGTATCGCACGTCACTCGAAGAAAGGCTAAATATCTAATTATCTAAAGGAGAGCTCAAAAAGGCATTCTCAATGTCAAGGAGAATGGATAAGAAAAACCCAAATTAGCTGAGGTGGAGCTCTATAAGTCTTTTCTGGCGTGAAGGATAAAGGGTAACAAAAGCTGACAAATTGGCTGAGGAAGAAGTAATAGCTCGAAAGGGCTTTCCCCACTCGAATTAAAGAATCTAATAAGCACTATGTAGGTCAATAAAGCACGAATACTAAATAAAATAAAACAACAACCAAAAAGAGAAGAAAATAACTGTAATTTTTTTTCTCCAGACAAATACGATACAACAAAGCTTTTTTATTGTTTAAAACATAACCAACGATCCTTGTTATTTAGCAAACTATGTTTAGGCTTCAAAGGAGTACTAATTGCCGAATGGAAGTTATCAAAAGTCAAGAAGGTTTGGAGGAAGTGGAGAGGTTTGGCCGGATCCGTTCGCGGCGGCATATTTCTTTGGGGGAATGAGTGGCTACGTCCTTGCCAGACGACAAATGGTTATTAGATACACAGTGGAGTGTTTCAAACCCGTAGCTCCACCGGCTGAGGCGCAGATAAATCTATCAGAACCACTTAGATATATCATATAAGGGCTGTGTGGGAACAAAGGCGCAGCGGACCATATGTCTGTCTCACGCCATCTATACCTCGACACGAATCCGGGGGGATCGAACGGCCGAGGAAAATATCGCCCCTAAGATATTTATCGCGTTTCTTGTCCCATTTACATAAATCTATATTGTCGTTAAAAACAAAATACATAGCTACTTGCTCTTTTAGGCGGCCATGGACCTCTTATTTATTGACATATTGTGCACGTAACATTCGGCCGTTTCCACGCTTTTACTCCACCCCCTCCCCCGGCCATAAATCCAAAACAGAAATGCGGGGAATTCAATTGTGTACGACTGTTCAAAGTCCCATTCGAATCATTATAATATTATGATAATGGCTGGTGTTTTCATGTAAATGAACGAGTAAAAATAAAAGCCAGTTATACTGTTCGTTGAAAAAATGCAACGTCAATATTCAAAATTCAATTCCATTACAATTTTGAATATTAAAATTTATAATTAAATGTTAATAAGAGATCGCTCATACCACTATGAACAAAAGATAGTTGTTATTTATTTTTTTTTTACGAGGGTTCGCAACAGCAGAGGTCATATAAACCCTCAGGGTGCCGGTGTTTTTGAAAAAAAAAGCCCATTTGTAAGTATGTCGGGGTCGAATGCAGGGCCGCTGGATTCGAACCCCGGACCTTTACCTTTCGGTGATGAACGCCGTGTCAACGCCTAAACCTTTGCGTTCACCTACGCCCCCTAATAGTTAAAGATAGTTAAAACTTAATGAAAACCGGCATTTCTTGAGCTGGATAATTTTCTTTTAGTTTTTGTGTTCTGGCTGTATTAGATGCTTCCGATGGAAAACATTTCGAAAAATCTCCATTGCTACCAACAGTTCTTCAAGCCCATTTGGACTTGTGGCTGTGACTGCAACCACCGAATCATACATCGGTTTCAGAAAAGCACACATAATATACCCTGTTCGAAATGGAAACGTAGCTTTAACTTCAAAATGGAAATAGTAGACGAATCTATAAAGCCCTCCATCTAACCCTTCGAGACATAGAACATAACTAGATGACTCAAACTAGTTCCGATCCTATTTTTTAATATACCCTCCCGACATTCCGGCTCTTACATAGTCCTCGCTACTTTTAAAGATTACACGACTATTCTCCTCGCTCAAATTCGTCAGTTGTAAGTTCCTATTTTCATAGCGATCTCACACTATTTAAAGACTTATACGACATATGGAGAATGCAGGTAAACGGAAGATACTCATTTTTGCCCTATGAAAGTCAACGTGCCTTTCATTAAAACTACGTGCTACCGATTGCTGACATAGTACAATACCTGGAACTGTACTACTGATGGGCTCCGCTCGCGAGCTAATCAAAATAGTTAACTCATTTTACTATGCGAGCGATGAACCGCTCTGAACGAAAAGACCGGTTGCTCTGATATCCTTTCCACTCCGATACCAACCCTTCAGCGATCGCCACTTCATTTTTAATATTATCTTTACCACCACTCAATGACTTGAAAAGTGACTTCATCCCGTTTGCCCTTCCAGCCGCTGTCATCGCTCTTGGTTCCAACCCTCTGTGCTCTCCTGATTCACCTCTCGAGGTCGTCCTGAGTCTGCCTTTCTGTTCTAGTTCCATCCCTTCCAGCATTGAGCATACTATAGCTCTTAATTATTTATTTTGATTTATTTAAAAATTATACCCAGTTGCAAGAAATCACAATGTTTACAGATGTGCTCTGCGAGTCTAAAAAATATATGTTAATTTCTTTTTATTTTATGTTTATTAAAAGTATTTATTTACAGTATATATGCACTTTTTGTTTATATGTTTTGATGTTCGTTTTATTCAATCGTTAACAAGAAAAAGGTAATAAAATTAAAGGGTTGTTAATTGTTATTTGAACGAAATAACGAACTGTTCAATCTCTCTCTCTCTCTTTTATTTTTTTAAATTGAGATGTTTATTATCAATAGGGGAAAAAGGATGAACAGTTCGACATTTCTTTGATAAAACAACCCTATAATTCAGGCAATCAACCTTTGCGATTAAATTTGAAAACCCATCCAAAGTTTACACATGAAATTATGAGTACGATAAATTGGGTGAGCACGAGCGTATGCCATGAAAAAGAGCTGATTCATTTCACTGAGTGACCTGTTTTGATACCATCCTTTAAAAATCGGGTTTTACCATTTATCGACTATACTTTGATAAAAGACTATCGTAGTATTCACACACTCGCCTGAAATAACAAAACATTAACCTACACATTTTGACACTGGTGTTTAAAACAAGAAAAAACCCGCCCATTTTTAAGTACATTGGGCGCGAATGCAGGGCCGATGGATTCGAACCCCGGACCTTTACCTTTCGGTGATGAACGCCGTGTCAACGCCTAAACCTTTGCGTTCACCTACACCCTCCCCAACCTACGCATTATCAATAAACTTAGTTTTTACAAACACCCCATTAGTTCAAATTGGACCTTCGGAGTTGGTTCCTAATTCGTTAGGTATCTCTAATCCAAAATCTTAAGAAAAATCATTAACCCCTTCTAAGTATCCAATAAAACCATCTACACTGACCTCCTTATTAAATTCGTTACGACGTTGCGAGAACTCGTTGTAAGAAATTCCACAATATGATTTGTATCCGCACATCCAAACTCCCTTGTCCAGCAAATTTCCTTTCTAACCCTACCTGGAAACCCTCCACGTCGGCTGAGACAATGGTCTAGGGAACTAGAAAAGGGCTTCACATATACAGTCATGTATAAATAAACACTTCAAGAAATATGATACATTGTGTTGAAGGTATTAGTAATTAAGAAAACTATATTATGTATATGTTTTATTGTTTAGATTATTTTACCAGAAAAAGA
The DNA here is from genome assembly GCF_000648675.2 of Cimex lectularius. Classification (NCBI taxonomy): domain Eukaryota; kingdom Metazoa; phylum Arthropoda; class Insecta; order Hemiptera; family Cimicidae; genus Cimex; species Cimex lectularius. Next base: position 737,306 of record NW_019392804.1, read on the forward strand.
TAATTTTTTGGTTATGTTAATAAGTAAGATTGTAACATTAATTGAGCCTCTCTACCTTTAGGGATTGGGGGAAGAAACCTTGATTTGGCATATTTATTTATTATGATTCTCAAATAGTAATAATTATTATTCATAAATCGTGAGATGCGGTCTGGTGTGATGTAGGTTTCAGAAAAACATTTTCTTTATCGTGCCAACGTTTCGATCTTTATTGAGATCATCTTCAGGGCTCAAAGTGTTTGTCTTCTGTGTAATTGTGCCATTCTTGCGTGTCGTGTTGGGCACTCTCAACACGACACGCAAGAATGGCACAATTACACAGAAGACAAACACTTTGAGCCCTGAAGATGATCTCAATAAAGATCGAACCGTTCAGAAAATGTTTTTCTGAAACCTACATCACACCAGATCGCATCTCACGATTTCTTAATAATTATACAGTAAGTAAATTCAAGTAGGTAAACCGCCTTATGGTTTTATGGGTAGTTGTTTCGAAATCGATAATTCACTGATTTAAGGGGCGGTGACGTTAAATGTTTTAATTGCAGTGCATTAATCGGACGATAGGAAATTGAGTAGAAGTAACAAGGATCATTCCACAATAGAACTTTTAATTCGCAGTGGAGGGAAAGGAAAACTAACATCACCACTCCAGGAATAAAAAAATAATTAGTTCATTTGATGTTATGAAAAATGGCAAAAACTATTAAAAAATAAGTCTAGAACACATGTCTTTCTGGACTTGCTGTATGGTGGATGAAGCAGTAATTCAGCCTTTCCAGGGCTGCTTCAAAAATTAACACAGTAAAGGCCTGCTAATCCGAATGTTTAATCAAGGGAGCTCAAGTGGTTAGAGAGTCGGAATAATGATCCTAAGATCGTGGGTTCGAATCTCGCCTGTGACACAAATTTTCCATTTCGAAAAGAAATTCACTAAAAAGTATGGGGTCAGGTGTTGAACAATGTAGTTTGGTTAGGCATTAACGTCAAACGTTCCTACTATTACGATTTCTGAATAATTATCGATTAACGGTCACTAATCACCACACAGTAATAATTATGATTACTAGATACATACGTGGATTAATATAATAATTATAGAAGTACCTACTTCGCTAACAGCTCCCCGTGGCAACATAATAAATCGCCGAGAATCGCATCCTGATTACACGATATTTTAAAATATGGCAAATGGAGGGAAAATTGGGAATGTAGGTTGAGATGAGGAGTTGGTGTCCGAGTGGATCCCGATAGCTCAGGTGGTTAGAGCAGCGGTGTATTGAGCTGAAGTTGTAGGTTCGAATCCCGCTTGTGACACTAGCTTTTTCATCTCATCCAAGTCTTTAAATAATACGTATAATTAATTTAAATAATTAATATGTCAATTATGACTACTAAATACATATAAGGATTAAAATAGTAATAATAACGGTCTCTACGGCTGGAAGGATTTCTAAAGAAGACAGTCAGAGAGAAATGAAAAAGAAAGTCAAAAATAAACGGATCAAGACGTTACGAAACCCCTACCCGCGAAATAAGTATGAATACGTAAAAGAGAAGTTTCAAGGGCAGGATTTGGCAGAGGTCGGATAGGAGGGTAAACTAAGTCAAAACGTTAGGGGGGGGGGGTGAGTGAATGTAAAGAAGATAGTGGTCAGCCTGCATAGCTTAAACTTACAAAGACCCTTTCCGGATGCAAATCGCCCCCATGTCAACCGCTACAATATCTGTCATCCTTCTTCACAAAACTCTTTTAAATGCCCTTTGGAATAATATTTTCCGCCTTGTCCCCGTTTCCCTTCTAACATCAGCCCTTTTAAATCCCACCGCCTACTTCTTGGCAATACGCAAACGTAATACTGACAAAACTGCTTCAATGGTACGGATTTGACCAAAAGGTTGTACAGCTACTTGGTATTTTTATGCATACTAGGGTCTCATTTGTTTACTTTCTACTGTTTAACTGCACATAAAGTATTTATATTAAAAAAAGATGATTAAAAGTGCCAATAATTAACATTACAACAATCAGCACAGAATTAACTAACTCTTATTAACAATTTAATTCTATTTGTTGCGACTGAACGGTGTTCCATTTATCGTTTAAGGTTATCATGATGTTTCGGTTTCACAGGATCAACAGGTGCACTACGTTATGCTACTGAATGCCATTATAAATTTGACGCCCTTCCTGACTATTCATGATATATTTAATGCAAACCTAACTTACTTTAGACGCCCGGTTCAAAAACAAACAACCTACTAACAAGCGTTATATATAAACCAATTCATTTTACAGAAATAAAACATAAATAGATGTTTAATTATCTTATAATCGATTTTAACAACTCCAATGTTTCCAAGCAACTATGTGATTTTGCGAAAGTAAAGTAAAAGATTGTTTAATTTCTAAAAAGCGTCTTGTCACATTTTATTGTTTCACATCATTCCTTCAATTTTCTAGAATTATCATTTACGATACACGGGGTGTCAACATATTTGTGCACCCCGGTTTTCTCAAAAACGACTAAAAAAATTAAAACACTATTTTCATGCAGTTGAGCTCAAAATGGCATTTGCAATGCGAAGGAAAAAGGATTAAAAAAGTTCAAAATTGGCTGAGCAGGAGTTTGTTTGAGCACGTCAATAAAGAAGAAAGGATAAAAAAAAGACAAGAAATGCCAAATTAACTAATGCGGAGGTTGAAACATATTTTCCAATGGTTATTTGGAGTTCGTGAGATGCGGTCTGGTGTGATCCCACGATCTCCAAATAATCATTAATTAACGGTCACTAAACACCACACGTTTTTTCCAGTGTGAAAGCCAAAGGGTATAAAACTGCCAAATTCGCTGAGAAGGAGCTTGCAAAAGCCTTTCAAACGTGAAAGACTAAGGATAAAAATTGCCAAATTGTCTTAGGAAGAGCTGAAAGGAGCTCGAAAAAGTCTAACCAATTTGAAAGAGAAACTATAAAAATCTACCAACCTCGTTGAGAAGGAGCTCAGAGGAACTCGAAAAGGCCTTCCGAACTTGAAGGATAAAGGAGATAAAGCTGTCAAATTGGCTGATGAGGAGCTCGGAGGCTCGAAAAAGCCTATCCAACGTGAAGAGGAATGATGAAAAAAAGCCGAATTAGCGTTGGATTATGTGTTGCCCCCAGGGATCCTATACATTACCTGTCACATTTCATCAAATTTTCGAATCCTTTATTATAAATCTAACATTATATGTGAGGTACGACGGTACACAATCTGTAAACAAAAATATAGCCATGTGTGTATGTGTATTATTTTTTCGCATCTATGTCGTCAATCTTCCTCCATGACCAAACACAATCTTAACTACGTTCGTAGATCATCCATCTATCAAAGAATTTGAGTGGATTCAACTACCTGCAAGGCTACCTGGGTGAAATCCAATGTTGGAACGTCACCTGGCGTATTGCTATGAATCCTCAAATATTTTCCACCAGACAACACACACATTGAAGTCCATCACAATCCTACCTTGGCATAATAGGCTGAACCTATAGCTAGACGATCACCGAGACGTTTGACGCGAAAGAGAACATCGGAAAAATTTCGGATTGAGGAAATCATCAGTTGTTAGTTATTGTTATAATTTGGATATTGTTGTGTTATTGTTATTCATGTATATTATGAACATGTTATACATATATATTATGTATTATTAATCTTTGGTAAGGACTGTCACTGCACACTAACCTGACTGTGGGTCATAGTACCACCACGTAGGCAGAGCTCAACATATATAAAGAAAAGTTTAAATACAAGAGAAGGTGGAGAGTGAAGTGTCACGGCAACAGTAACTCAATAACAGTAATATATTTAAATCCTCTTGTGACAAAACAGTCTGCTTTAACGTGACAAAATGGACGTACGGGTAGCACGCAGCCTTCTAGGAAATATAATAATTGATCGGCGATTACAGGATTTGTTCACGACAGGAAGCGGAGACCTGCAATAACCTCATCGAACCGTTTCGGTTAGGATATTCGGGCGTTATCTCGGCCCGACAGTATCCTTATATCGATTCCTGTGTCACATTAACCTTAATCGATGTCAGGATATGGTATAGAAATCGTTGGCGGCGTGACTAGTTTGCATGTCGAGCCGCCGTGCATTACCTCAGCTAAATCAAGAACTAATCACAACCTATAATATATCAGTGTTATCGTATAGATTGCTAACTCGTACCACACAACATCTATCCCTCTATTGTCGAGTTCGCCTCCCTTGCACGCCCAATAACCTTTCTCGGTTTAATATTTCTTCCACTCGGAGCCGAACCGAAACACAGATTAAGCTAATAATTTCCATAAACACGAACCAAAATACAACCTAGAATAAGATTCATATTTAATGCCCTCCGCTTCACCTCGTCATTCTCTTTTGGATAACCTACTTGAAACCGGTTATTAATTTTGTTAATATTTTACTTTTTTTTCAAAGAACAACATGCGAACCATGAAGCTATCCTATACCGTTTTCAAAGTGGTCTGTAACTCCCATTCGTTCTCTGGTTCTCACCCTTTCTAACCCAACAGCTTGTACAATATAGTAATAAAAAGGTAAAAATTATTAAATTATTTAAGGGTCTACTGAAGCTGATAAACACCAAATAGTACAATTAAATTCATCTGTAAACGGGAAGAAAACATGAAACAATGCTGGCCACACCAAAATTTTTGACAAAGTTAAAATAGAACATGTCGAAATGCCGAAACGCGTCTGTATGACAAAAGTCAGCGAGGATAGGCAGACCAAGTAATTGTAAAATTGTAGGCGTATCACCCCGGAGGAAATTTCACAAAGTTAAAATAACTGAGATGTCTTCATCTATCTCTGATAAATATAAAAAAAAGGCAAATGGTACGGGAATAAAGCAGCCTAACTATAAACACCACATTGTTTTGAGACCCACCACAACCAACTTTTAAGCAAGATTGCAATACACATAAATATTTATTTACAAGTATTTGAGGAAAACAATTGAATTTACATTTAAAAATTGAGCAAATTTAATAAAATGTTTCTTACTTAATCCCATCCATCCTTGCTATTTATTATGTAATTATTAACATAAAGTATTATCGCGGGAATACCAGCTCTGGACAGTGATAAATATTTCACGGGCTGTTAAAGCGAACAGGCTGAACGAAAATCACACAACCCATCTACTGAGGAAACTGAGGAATGCCGTTAGATTGCAATTTGTTTAAGTTGTAAGGAACCACTGTACAAGATCGTTTTACCTTTATGGTGTCATGTAGGTGAATTCACTGTTGACAATTCGCTGGTGCTTTTTTCTGGAACGGCATAGATGTTTCGGCCTAAAACCAGGCAGAAGTCAAGAAAAACTAAAGCTGCAAAATTTTCAGCACCACCAGTGATAACATGAAACCTTTTACTGTAAGAAAGTCTGAAGTTATGGTATATTACTTTCAAGTTGTTCACAGTAAAGTTGTGAACCAACCAAGCGTTGGACTGAGACGAATAAATGCACACTCCTTTTTTAATTCGCACAAAAAAATCGGATACTATACTTTTCCTCGAATTGGCCAAATTACGTGACCTAAAGGGCTAACCTAAGGTCACCCATTGCTTCGGCTTGTTACTATTATTCTAATGTGTCCACTTCTCATCGTATGAAACAATCCTTACAATAAAATGTTCAACATTAGGATTTTAAATGGGGAAAAGGGCAAACTTCAAGGCGACGCTCATCCTGCGATTGCTCAAGACATGATGTATTCCCTACAAGATACTTTCCCATGGATTGTGGGTGACGAATTACTGTTGACTGGACGAATCTAAGTTTTGTGGTAAAATTCCTTGGAATAGTCGGTGTTTTGGCTTAAAACTAGGCAAACTTAATAAAAACTAAAACAACAAGTCAAAACCATCAGGGATGATTAGGGATGACATAAAAGGTTTTGCCATAACCCTTACCCAGACGAAAAAGGTACCGATAGGAGTTAATTTTTAGATAATTAGGAAGAACCGTCAAAGAAGCCACTATATCAGTTTCAACATCAACATTAGTCTGAACACAATATCACAATGACCGTGGGACAAGTACTGCATAAACTACATCCTTATCCTTCTCTAACTACTATACATATATATATATATATATATATATATATATATATATATCTACCAATCTATATATCTATATGTAGATATTATATCTACCTACCAACTATAGTCTTTCCTTTATTTTTTTAAAGTCCCTTAGTCCCGGCTCATTAGTTTCTGTATCTGAACACTTTCCGAAGTTTTCCAAATAGACGGTAGTTCCGTGATATTGATGTTTAGTAGGGGAAGGCTGTTTTTGTTTTTCAATGAAAATGCACACTGGGCCCTTTTCTTCTTCTTTCAGTTGTTCTCGTCTTTCTCTTTTCAGTCCTAAATAAACTCCACGTGTTCTTGTACGTTATTTGCATAAATTAGAAGACAGAATTGTGGTCCCATCCACATAGGTGTAATGATGGTGTAGGGATATATAGATACGAAAGTCGGTAGTGTAAATAACAGGATGAGTCCTGGGGGAGGCCATATGTTGGTCTGATATCTCAATATTCTTTGCTGTACGTTACTCTGGAACAGCGGACAGTTAAATAGGAGTCCAGGTTAAGGTAATAAATGGTTGGTAGGAATTTAAGTTGTTTTCTCTTAAATTTTGTGTGGGGATACTAACCAGTAACCAAAATAACAAAGTGCAAGAAGGGTGTAATTGTTTTTACAGCAACCAGTGACATCACAGACTTTTTTATTTTCTGCTTCAGCATTCAGGGTTTATGGTTAACATTTATGAAGAAGCATCAAATACCTGAACCGGATTTTAGCTTGGAACATCAAACTTAGTCAAAAAGTTGTCCTTCACGGCGATTTAAAAAGTGTCGTCGTCAAAGGATGAAACCTCGGGGTTAAATATTTTTACGTATAGGGATTGAAGCGAGCGAAAGCTTAAGGAAAGGGATTTTAGGTATTTGTTGGAGTAACGGAAGTCAGTCTGAGAAAGCCCTCCTCCTTTCGGCCCAGTTCGTATAACATTAGAAATATGAAATAAAAGGGCGGATCGGAGGAGAATACGAAATCAGGGGATTAGCCTTGCCCGAGCTCACAGCATCTGGGTGGATAAAAATGAACGAAGAGGACTAATTTTAATGTTCACATTAAGAATGTAAAGGAGGGCCGGTTTCTCTAAACCCTTTCGAGTAAAGCGAGCAAAGTAAACCGAGCTGCTAAAACAATGTCAGATTATATCCACGGTTTGCATGTGGAACGGGTGCATTATTGAAAATGTTCCTTCTATGCAAATGAGACTATAGATTACGTGTGTTCGAGAAATAAAGATAATACTCGCGGCCTGGTAAAAGGGGTAGCGGTAAGGGCATAGGGGGGTGCGCGGGGAGGGTCGAAGGGAGTTTTTAATATCCCACCCAAGGCATGTTATTAAAGACTCAATGCAAATTAAAGCCTCCCCACTGCCACACGCCCTTTACCTTTAGGATAATACTAACGACACTTTTGGGCCGGATCCCCTTGATTAAAAATATAAGATAAATTACTGGGATTGGGGTCGATCTGAAGGGGTTTCTCCTTATCTTATTGTCTCAGAGAGCTTCACCCTTTGTAGTTACCATATAAGACTCACTGTAACCCTTCCGCTCTCACTGTTCTTATTCAACTAATTGACTGATAGATGTCTTCCGTTCCTTTGCCTTCTCCATTTTAATCCACTTAGCAAATATTTTCCCTCGCTTCCTCGTCTCTCTTGACTCTGATTCGGCACGTTTGTCGAAAATAATAGTAGTTGAAATCGTCTCTCCGAGTTGAAGGCTCGTCTCTATTTCACCCCTGCCTTCCCTGACCGCTTAAATTTTAAATAAATGAAAATCACGCGGCTACAGTATTACATTTTAACACTTATTTTACATAATAATAAAATCCGAATTCACTTTATTATCAACCCAATATGTAAAATATGATAAGCCTGCTCGCTACAGTTAGGAGTTGGGACGTTGAAAACCGAATATGGTTAAAGTTTCTGTCCAGTTACGAACTAACACGTATTGAATGCAAATTTCATCTTAGATTGCCTCTGACTGTTTTACCCCTACGACAAAGTTACAGAGACTCCAAATGATTTCCTGTTCGATCCTCAGTGATTTGAGAAATCGTTACCCATAGCAGTGAATAATTGTTGCCGTATTTTTTGATAAGTATACTTCATTAAAATTGGTCTTCATTTATAAATAAGTATGTACATGATAATATGAATATTCTGATATTCTGCCATCGGCGTTGTCACTTACTCCTTCATCTTTGAAGTATTAGATAATGTGGAATGTAGTACAATAGACCTGTTTTGTTTTTATTTGTCTTTCCATGATTGATGGATAGAAACACAAAAAAGGCTTATTCATTCCCATAAACGCACAACCACATTCATACAAATTGTACAATCATATAAAACGTATAAATAATATGTAAATAATAAATAAATACACTATTTACGGATTAAATGTGGGGAAAACCTCCGTTTCCCTTAAAAATTGGAACAGGTAATCTACTCTCATGCCCAAGAACTGCTTTCATATCCCGTGCCGTGCATTTTCGCTCTTTATAAGTGGCCAAAGCCTGGCACTCCTATACCAAGAGTACCACACTGAGCGACCTTTCTCTACAAACGGGAAGAGTGCGCGGGATTTGGCCTATCCTCAAAAGGGTGAGCACGATCACTTCCTTTCGTTTCACGCTGTTGGGAGGCCATCACTCAGTGGTGCTCATGACCCACAAAAGTTTCTCGTACGAATGGGCCCAGTGACAGCGTTCTCCTACTCGTACAGCGTCAGCAGGCTGTTTGGTCTGAAGGGCGAGACTCGCAGCTATTGCCACCCCATCTGCACGTACGTTGTCCTCCAGCCAGACGTGTCCAGGTACCCAAACAACTACCACCGTTTCCCGAGGCGCTCCAGCTGAGCATATCTCTCTAGCTAGAGCACAAAAAGAGAATCCACCGAGCATCTATATGGGTAGCCGAAACTGCGTTCAGGGAATCCGTATAGACGCGATAAGGACTCGAATCACCTCGAGCGCGCGCCAGATCGCATACAACATATTCAGTGTTGCCGACAATGGTTAAATTACTATCCAAAAAAATGTTTAAACGCGAGTAGACACGTTTGGTGGTGACCACTGCGACTAGTTAACTTAAAGTATTCAACCTCTCATTTAATCATGGCCGACGTTTTTACCTTAACGCTTTCCATAAAATCTTTCCTTCCGTACATGCACAACGACGATACCCTAAATAGAAAATTGCCGTAGGCAGTTGCTTCAATATTAGTCGGGCTTATTTCTGAGGAGGGCTGATTAAAACAGCTTACGTTTAGCCCTGAAAAGGGCTGATTGGAATTTGATTTGGACATATTGTCATTCGAACGCATAAATGAAATACTGAATATCTGTTTTCTCGAAAAATAACCAGAGAGAGAGAGAGAGAGAGAGAGAGAGAGAGAGAGAGAGAGAGAGAGAGAGAGAGAGAGAGAGAGATAGAGAGAGAGAGAGAGATAGATAGATAGATAGATAGATAGATAGATAGATAGATAGATAGATAGATAGAGAGAGAGAGAGAGAGAGAGAGAGAGAGAGAGAGAGAGAGAGATATGGAAGAGATTTTATGTTAAAAAAACTTCTCCAACTTTGCCAATTGTAAATCGAAATCCGTTTTTAGGTAATTTTTTTATTCGAAAATGTTTCACAATTTTAATCCGAACAAAAACATAAGTCGCTAATTTACGGATTAAAATGACACTGATATTAATAGTTGTTAACATTTTTAAATTAGGCTTATTTTATAAAAAATGTCTCTCTCCAACTATGTACAATATGACGTGGTTTCTTAAAGTTTAAATTGAGAAAATAGTGAGAGAAGTAAAAAGTCTATTAAAACGTTGCGTTTATACTCCCTCTATAATTTTCCCTTTCTACACCATTAAAATCGTATTGTTCCGCCTTTCTCTCACTCTTTAGTTGTACCGTTTTTAATATTATATTGCGATATAAATAAAGGGTTGTGTTTCTGTCGGAAGTAGTTTTGATTTCAACGACTGTACTTTTTCTAAAAGTACTTCTTTGGAAGAAGGTCAAAACGGATCGCATGGTCAACAGTTATAACGTTGGAAAGAAGGTGTGCCCAAGCAAGGTAAAGTATATGCCCCCTTATGAAATCTATTAGTCACCTTAATAAGTTATTACACAGGCCGATAACAGTCACTTTAGTATGATACAATCACCCTTATTTCTTTTACACATACAATATCACTTTAACAGGAACAGTTAACTCCGTATCTGGACTTATGTTAACCATGTCGCACAATTTATGTATTCCAGGCTTATTTTTTACAAAGCGAGGAACATACCGTTTTATTTACAGGAGATTGGAGAAAATATTATGATTGTATTTCAATTGATAGCTCGAATTCTCTCGCCTATCATTTACATCAATTACAATAAAATTTTAGAACTTATTCAGTCCTGCTGTGATGTTCACCGTTTTTATCCAGTGCCTATAAACCATGACAGTACAATTGTCTATCGTTTTTAAAAAATTTTCTTACATTTAGACTAAATTTATTTTTACTAAACAATATATTACAGTTAGTACATAATTACAAATTTGAGAGACAATGGCATGGCCACTTTCACTACAACGAGAAAGTCTTTAAATTGTTTAAATTGTGGTAAATTACAGCGAGATTTTTGAGAAGTGGGAAAACGTTTAAAAAATCTACTGATTTCATATCAAATGGATCGTTGATACAGGCGTATATTTGTATAATATTGGTTTAAGTATGCATCAAGTCAGCAACTCAAAAATGACCGTATACTTTACATTTGGAATATTTATTTATAATGTATTTGGTATATTTTTTATATTAAACTACAACCTTTTTGCATAATAAAACAGTATTAATGAGATTCCTAGCTTTAAAAGTAGTTTAAATATTTTTTTGAAAGAGACGAATCCAGTTTTATGCTATCCTGCCTTGAACTAGCACCTCGCTATCCTTTAAGCTGTATGAAGACTCTCGTCTTTTAGGCCGATTCCTTGTCTCAAACTACTTTTCTAAGTAAAATGTCTTATTCTTATTGCGGGGAATAATGTGTAATTTTTCATTGGATAAATCGGGTAGCAACGGGAAAAATCCGAGCGAGATCAGAAAATCGCTTTTGCTGACATGTACTTTTTTTACTATTCGGCACACTTTTAGCCAAAACCATTCATCATATTGAAATGAGTTTCTTGTAACTCAATAGTGTGCAAACAATCGTACCAAGCAATTTTTAAAATATTAATTAAATTAAATTAAGTAGTTATTAAATTATGTATTAATTAATCTTTAAAATATTAATACACTGATGGACAAATTTAACGCACCACTCAATTTATCTAGTTTAAAATTAAATCCATTATCTTTCTACATTAGCTACAGCTAATTAGAAGCTATCGCAGTTAATATAAACATAAAATAATGTTTGTTTACTTTACTGTTCTGTTAGATATGATATGTTATGTTATTCTTAAACCTTTTTTATTGGCTCCAGTCACGCATTTGTGTCCAGACTCATAATATTATAAGAGGAAGGATACAGCCAACGTGAAGTCGCTAGGAGGCTGAGTGTACAATAGGAAGGGTTCTTCGGCGTTTTCGAGAAAAAGGGTTTCACACTAGAAAGCCACGACAGAGTCAACCTAGGTCTACGGACGAGAGGAACGATAGATTCATCCGTCATCAGGCTCCACGAAATCGGAGCATTAAGAGAAATGAGATAAGAAATCTGATAAGACAAGCACGAAATGTTTTGATTTCCGCCAGGACTGTACGGCTCAGTGAAAATAACCTCAGAACAGGTTATTTTCAGCCAACACCCGGCTCGTGGACCTCTTCTTACCACAGCTAATTGGACATTGGAAGATTGGGGGCGAGTTCACTTCACAGATGAGGTGAAAGTGCAGCCTCAAATCTTCAGATGCGCGTTACTACATATGAAGAATAACTACAAGAAACTACATATGAATTGGTTGTTGTGCGAGGAAGGTAACTTTAACAGGTCTTATAAGACTTAATCAAAGAACATGTTGTGCCATTGCCCCCCCCCCCCCATCGGTGTTGTGGGGTGGCATTTGGCTCCCCCCATCGGTGAGAGATTCTTCCTAAAGCAGGTTAATGTCAGGCCTCATAGAGCACGTATTGTGCATGACTACCTGAATGAGGTTGAATTGAGTGTGGTGTGACTTGCTCGAAGTCCAGATTTGAACCCAATCGAACACATTTGGGACCAACTTAAGGTCCTTAAGGTAAGTATGACGGCGAAAGCCAGGTCCTACCAAACTTCACGTCTTGGAAATGGGTGTTCTTGATGAATGGGAAAGAATTCCGCAGGGTTTTATCAGAAATCTTTTCTAAGGAATGTAAAAAGCGTTGAACGGGCGAGATTCGTGCCAGAGATGGAAATACTAGGTATTAAAGGGGTTAAAAAGTTTTTTCTTTTTAAACATTTTTATTTGTTTTTGAATTTTCTGTTGTTTTATTATTTACTCAATAATTGTTTTTGTAGAATAAGGTAATAAACATTTTCTTTTTAAATATTTTATTTTTACAACCATACCTATTTTTTGGAAAACACGAATAAACTTAAATAAATTGAAATTTAAGGGTGATGCGTTTATTTTTTCCGTCAGTTTATTTTGCTTGTATTATAAAGATGTGTAAAATGTTGCCTAAACTTTAGGTTCTTACCGAAAATAAATCCATCGCCATTTTTTAAGACCCCTAGCTCCAAATTCGTATAAATTCGTTGAAGCGTAAGTAAAATAAAACAAAAAAATTATTATAATAGAAAAAAATTGGTCCTGAGAAAATGGTACCGAAAATAGATATCTTTTTGAACCTTGAAAAATTACTGAAATAGTGCAAAATGTTAGAGTTTGATTCTCAAACACAAAATACAGAAAATTTTTTCTTGGAAAAGAATTACGTATTAGAAGTCCATTACATTGAACTATTGTCAGTGAGAAATTTGATCAAAACCACCGAGGAGCGGTGAATAATTTGTTTACATAAAAAAAGGTGTAAAGTCTTAAATTTAGATTATTGTCAAAAATAAACCATTCACTGTTGTTAAAAAATTCTTAGCGACGAATACGTAGAATATCAAGAAAAATAAAACAAGAAAAGTTAGTTGTACAGAGCAAATAGGTTTTCAAAAAATGGTACTGAATACGGCAACTTTTTTGTTTCCCTTTGAACAACAAAATGAGCTAGAAAATTGTTGAAATACGATAAAACATTAAAGTTCGATGGCTAAGCAGAAACTACAGTCCCTGCTAAAAACGAAATCCGTATCAAAATTACAATCATTCGGGTAGAAGTGGAGTTAAAAAAGAAGGAAAACAATCCAGTTCGTCTAAAAATCGGCGCAAGCGTCGTACACTTCCGCAACTCCGTCCAATATTGCGGGTTTAGTCTATTGTACATTTGTAAATATACGGCGGCTCTTACTTTCATTTTAAAAATTAAGTCTTATGCAAGTCCTGAAACTGTTTTTCAAAAAGCTTACTTTTGAAGGTAAATATGTTATTGCTTTTAAGGAGTTAGAACAGGAATTAAAAACTATTTATCGTAACAGTGTGTCACTTGGATTTGTGATGAGGAAAAGTCGCTGCGAAGTCGGACTGAGAGATTTCTTATCCCAGAGTGTCACACGGGAAAAGGGTAACTGTGTAACACTATATCTCTGTTGAACATCCACGACGAAAAGAGTAGTTAAGATATTTAATGAAATGTCCAGCTCGTTTCGATAAAGAAAAGCTGCAAACTTTTTCTGTAATAGGAGTGCACGATACACCGCAGGCCCAGTCATCAACGGGTTGCCCGTATCCGTCTACCGCCAGTTACTTGGAGTCCCTTCAGATTTGTTATGAATACATCTTTCTTGATATTGCAGGCTGAAATCCGTAAGGTTGATATTGTTCTCCGACTTGTGATCCCTCTGGATGATGGTATTCTTGTATTTGAGAACTTGAGAGTTGTAGTATACTCGAGCGTTTTGAAGAACTTATGAATCACTTTTATTAGTTTTGTTGTTTCCAAGAATCAAAACAAAATAAACAAAGAGTGAAATTGGAAAATTCTTACAAATAACCCTTTTCTTTCAAAAACGAAGAAGTGAAATTTCTAAACGTCCAATAATAAAGTTTATCGACAAGAAAAATGACAATCCAATGGGTTTTTCGGCGGAAGTAGAATAAACGTTTGGGCACAATTTTTGTTATTGAATATTTTCAGGAGAAGTAAACATGGGCTCGCCTTGCATATTTGATAAAATGAAAAGTGACTTTGATTCCTCATTAAATATTTATTGCCTTTTTTCTTATTTAAGTGGTTGTTTGATGAGGGCGGCGAATCAATTTGTAATATTGCACATCAAAGAGTCGTTATTTAATATTCAGAAAGAGATAGGTCTAGACATAAGGTCTTTGTCAACACGAGTATCCTGAGATTTAAGATTTTTGAAACATCGTTCTGAAAGAACCTCGAGGTATTCAGGGAGATGATGAGCAATTAATATTACACAAGATGATCCTTAACTCTCCCCTTCTATGGCACACTATGATTGATACCGACTTCTCATTCACGGGCATTCATTACTTTCTGTATAATGACTGGACTTTCAAACAGCATAGCTTGAGCTTTTCGATTGAAGGAGCACAATTAGAAGACAGTATAAGTGGCTTTCTCAAGTGCATACATTCAAGCGAACTGATGTACAGTTCAATTTTTATTAGTTATAGAAATGGGTTACTTTGAAAGAAGATGAATCCTCGTTTCATTATTATTCAGTTCAGACTCGATATTTCTTTAAAGAAGTAGATGGTCATTGACTGATATTGTTGCAATTCTTTTATCCGTGCCATCTTAGTACGCGCGGTCTCAATTGAACAGTTTTTACGATAATATTGGTAGCTTCTACCTCCTCATTGCATAACCAGCAAATGGAGTCGTCATTGAAATATTCCTTGATGTGTTGGTCTTTTCTCAGCTGTCTATGACCAGTACCAATTCTAACAGAAGCAATGTGTTTGCCAGTTTTGGTGAGGGATGGTTCTTCAACCCTCAGTTTACTGACTGATTCCTCTAGAGTTCGAAAATACCTCCCTTTGGTTTGTGTGAACCCAATCTAAGATGTAGGATCCTATGTTTGATCTTGTTATCGCAATACATAGGTAGATATAAAGATACTTTTTGGGGGCGTCGGTGGCCGCCGAGTGAGGTATGTATTTTCTGCTTAACGATTAAACTTTGAAGTGTGTGTGTTTTTCAAGGTCATTTGGTTGTTCAAATAGAGGTCTAAAAGTTGCCATTTTCCCATTTATTTTCTAATAAAGTACGTATTCTTAGCTAAACATTTCCTAAAAAATGTTAATCATTAATTTACGGCAACAATCTAAATTTTAGAAAAAATGTTATACCTTTTTTAAATTAAAAAAATAATCGTGTAAATTGTTTGCTGCGTCTGTTTGTCTACTGTTGCTCTAGAAAAGTTGATTGAAAACTTCTTTTCAATACAATGAAGTGAATTCACTAATTTCGTGGTCCGCTTGACCAATTAATATATTACAATTATACAATATATTACAATTTATCTCAACTAAAAACCTTAATTACTAACAATGAAGTGATTTGAAGAAAAAGTACGGAAATTGAAAAAATACCACTTTGCGTGTAAAGCGATTTTCCGATCGAGCTCGAATATTTCTCGTTGCTACCCCTAGAATTTATTTACCCCATAAAAAACTTGCACACCAATACCTTTTGCAGTAGGCCGTTTATCAAAGTCAAATCATTTTTTAAAAAATATAAATATTGATTGGAAATTTTTCTCTGTTTAGTATAAAACATTAACATGTCAAAACACTCAACTAATTTTATAAAAAAGAAAGAAAGAAACACATTTTTATAGTGTTTAATCGTATGTTATTTTATTCTATTTTTATACTGATTCTATCTATCTCTGGTAGAGAATTGCAAGCCGTGAAAACCTGTATGAGTTATTTATATAGTTATAAGTTAAAATAAATGTGACAGCTCAAGATAGCTCAAAGCCATTATTTTTTATTATGTTTTGTAATTTATGTATCTACTTTGGTTACCGTAATTTTATAATTGTTGCACGGTACTTTTATCACACATTGTCCTTGTAAATAAAAAAAAATTAAAATTAAAATATCGATGAAAACTGTTTTTATTTAATATGTAAATATTTAACTACATTCGCTTAAGATTATCTGAATTGAGACAATTCGTGAATTGTTCACTCACCATAATGTAACAAAAATATAAAGCGTAATACTTTCTTTTTTTCTAAGATTTACGAGATGTTTGATGAGGATATAAATAGTGAAGTTTTATTATTAGCTATTAATCAGCATCTTGATGGTTGTTCATTGGCGAAATATGTTGAAGATAAGTCCCTCTTTTACGCAGATTGGGCCTACTGTTTGATTCTTGTGCAGTGATAAAAAGACGTATTTCTATTTTTTTAATACTGCTCCTCAAAATAAATCATTGAAATCTGTTAAATCAACAGTAGTTTTAGGGGCGTTGGTGACCGCAACGGTTCAGGCGTTCATACGGCGCTCATCACTGTAAGGTAAAGGTTCCGGGGGATTCGAACCCGACATACTTCCAAATGGGCTTTTTTTTCAAAACACCGGCACCCCGAGTGTTGATCTCTGCTGTTGCGAACCCTCGTAAAAAAAGTTAACAAAAAATACACTTTTACTGTGGAACTGAATATTTGGAGTTGACGCTTCATTCACTTACCTGGGCTATTTGTTGGAAATTAGGACTCTTCTCACAGCAAACACCAACAGAAAAAAATTTAAAACTATATTAGAATCATTTACATGCATCCTTCCATTCAGGCCTTGAGAGAACTTTGTGGACTTTAACCTAGCTTTTATCATCAGTATCTCCTTATAAGACTGATAGGTCTGTGTTTTCCAAAACACATGTTTAAGAAAGGATCCAAGTTTGTGCTTTTAAGGCTCTTTTTGACCTTACTGGGAATATTCCAGATTACTTAGTCAGCCTCAACCCAAGTTATCTCAAATATTCTACAGTTAAGTCAATTTTCACATGGTGGCAAAAGATTCTTTACATGGAATTTGATAGACTTGTAATAATTTGTTCCGACAGACTGGTAAGGCTGGCTTTTCAATTTAAACAATGACATATGCTACAACTGGTTATAACAGCTAAAAAGATTGTCGAAACAATCAACATCTAATCTCAGAAGTCACGAACCATAAACCATGGGAGGCGCTGTTTAGGAGTCCCTATACGACCCGCATTGGTCATTTTCCAGGATATGCTTTTATTGCTTTTTGAACCTCGTATCTCCACTATTCAGACCAACGGGGCACACTTTTATTACCATTTCATTTCACAACTTCTTTCTTGTATATTTAGGACATGAAACTACCCCATGGGACTCCAGTCCAGAGCAGAATAATTAGAGACAACATACGTCTCCCTACGTCCCTGGCTGACCTGAGCAGTTAGTCAGAT
This sequence comes from Cimex lectularius, assembly GCF_000648675.2. NCBI lineage: Eukaryota > Metazoa > Arthropoda > Insecta > Hemiptera > Cimicidae > Cimex > Cimex lectularius. Next base: position 754,976 of record NW_019392804.1, read on the forward strand.
ATGATTGGAGAATAAGGATTTAGTAAAGGGAAAGATGCTTTTAAGCTCCCACTTGGAAACCCAGTTGTCATACTTATCAAAGACTTGAGCTACATCCAGGAAAGAACTCAACCAGTACTGTTTCAGCTCCAGTAGAGATTGCATCTGCAATACGATGGGATGGAATAATGCTTTGTTATTCAAAGATAGAAACGATTTTTTTTGGAAGTAGGCTTTTCTAGGAATAATTCTAGACTAGGTAAGAAGCGTACGGGGCGAAAAGTTTAATGTTGGTGAGTTAGGTTTATGGGGCTTTTGGAATATCTTTATAATGAAAACATCCATTGTAAAAGAAAGAGAGAGGTTCTTAGGACATCATGAAAGTATGTTAGGAAAATGATGGCTTTTTTAGAATTCTTTCCGCTAAACCGCATAAACCAACTTGCCTATATAAAAAAACTGCTTACAGGCCGAAACAAAACTACCATAATCACCCCTCTAATATTGTCAATTCGAACGTTTTTCTGGTATTTGCTAAGGGCGAAAAATATAGCCTTCTACACTTACACGTTTGGAAAGCAGGGACTGAGTGGTTAAGGCATTCCCCAATTAGCCCAATTATTCTGGGTTCGAAATCTCGCAAAGCCCATGGCTTTTTAATGGGAATAGTATGAAAGAATTATTGTGAAGAGGTTCGACCTTTCGTCTGCGACACTCAACGGGCATTTGTTGTTGTTTTTTTCATTTAATTAATTAATGATAATTATCATGAACTTCTAAAAATATTCCAAAATTGACACCTAAATAATTGGATGAAGATAATGAAAAATCAGCTGTTACCTAATAAAAAGGGTTAGTATTAAAAGGGGGATTTTAAATTATAATTTTTGACAAAGAAGTAACACGTTGCACTTTAACGTATGTTAAGAATGATGGAATTTAAATTACTGTAGACTTAACGCGGCCTGAGGAAGGTATTAAACCGTAAAAGTACCGAAATGTCGCCAAAGTTAAAAAACTTGTACGCTTTATACCCCGGCCTATGCGCCCAAAATATAACACCGGATAAATTAATTTTTGTTTACAAATCTTAAATTTTCTTTGTGATAAGAAAGCACAAATAATGCGCAGGTTTGTATTATTTGCACATCTAGAAAATTGGTTCTTTTTATTCGAATAATCTCCGCCCCAATGAGCTTTACGTATATATGTGATTGGCAATTAAAAGCCGGCGACTGGACAATGTCATCGCCATAAAACCTCGTCCAATATTCAAAAAGCTGTTATTTCTAAAACCGTCCCCCCCTCGCTGCACCTATTATGGCCGTTTTTTCGTTTTGTATGGGGGCGATAACCCATTTAACGCCGTATCAAAGTTAGGCGCGAAGGCGATGTATTGCCGCATCAGGTATGCTATAAATGTTAGATCACTTGAGCCAATTCGGAGGCAATAATCACAACCAATATAGCACAGACTACTCTCCCCCCTTTTACATTTCTATCCATCTGTCCTCTTACATTCCGACTCTCGAGCCATCTCTTTTTCCCTTAATTGGATTTTTCAAACGACAGCAATAACGAACTGTCATTAGTTACGTTGAAATTATAACTACAAATTTTTTATTCTATCTAATGGGATATAACCAGTACACCAATATTTTCATTTGTATTCAACTCAGACAAGAATGATATAAACTGCAACCAAGTTAAACCATTCCACAAGGGTACCCTTTTAAGTCTCACCCCATGTAAAATGTTTAAAATTAGGAAAAATAGCATAGGACAAAGTAACTCACGTCTACGAAAGAAACATAGAAATAGTAGGTCTGCGTTTCTACAATAAAGCGGAGCAGTTACACTGCTCGTAGTTTATGTACTATATACTATATGCGGGCAAAGTAAAAAAAAAGAAGCACATTAGCTCTATTGGGCTGTAATAAGACTTGTAGTATCCTATAGCTCATTGATCAGGTGGACTAAAGCTCAACAAAAACAAGCTAAATAAAAATTGGCATTCCTCACAGGAACAACGATAACCCTCTAGTATCAAAATAAGCTAAGTAAAGCTCATACAGACTCGAGAAATAAATAAATTGAATTTGGATTGAAAATCGAAGGCTCAAACAACCATTCTTCAAAATGAGGACTGTACAAACCTGAAAGCATTAACAACCTACTGTAAACTGAAAAAAAAATCAAGAGATAAAATTATATAGTATACAGATGGCCAAAACTAGAGAATGAACCAGGCCAAGTTTGTGCTAGCCCAAAATATGAACAATCAAACTCATTATAGAAGCATAAATCGGCCGTTCGAACTTAAAAGTAATTAAACCGACAAAAACTTCATAAAATCAGACAGCTAAGCGGCTCTAAAAGTAACAATGTTTCATCCAAAATAGTCGGTGAATGTGTCCACTACCTCTTAAATTTGGGAAACCTAAAAATATCATAAGTCCCACCGCACAAAAGAATTTTGGTAATTAACAAAGTGACAAACCGCCAGATGAAAATCTGAAAGAGCAGTTATAAAGCTGAAATACATGGTAGTCGGAGAATATATCCAAAATATACTATACAATACTTATCAGCCGAAGAATATCGTGAAAACCAGGGCTAAAGTAATTTGCGTAATGAACAATCAGATGAGCTGTTCAAATGAAAATCTACAAAACCTTTAAAAGTATTGCAACAGACTAATTGATTGAGAGCCGCCAGAATCACCCACTTTGGTGTTTTGGTGTTCCAAGGTTAGAACTTTTTTTTTCACGAGGGTTCGCAACAGCAGAGGTCATATCAACCCTCAGGGTGCCGGTGTTTTTGAAAAAAAGCCCATTTGTAAGTATGTCGGGTTCGAATGTAGGGCCGCTGGATTTGAACCCAGGACCTAGAACTTGGTATTACCATTGCCAAGGTTAGACTCCAGGTTCTATCACCAACAAGGACATTCCAGCCTTCAACGCATGCACTTTTAACCTAAACAAACTCCATGAGACTTACTTGATATTGAACTCTTGTATTTACTCACATTCACACTTATAAAATACTTCTAATTTGTAGAATTAAAGAATACTATAAAGGTATTTGTAACTTGACAAGTTACTGTTTTTTTTAAACTAATTTTTTCATTAAGAGTATTTGTAAATTTACTATTTAGTGGTTTAAGAGGCCATCGCTTAACATTTCAGCCACTTAATGAGTATGAGTTTATTCATTTAATGAATCGTTGAATGTCAATTCTTTCCAGGACAATTAACACTAAACAACATAAAATAATAAGATAGCCTGCAATAAAAAAATATATATATGCAAAACCAGTAGTTTCTTCTAAAAACCGGAACAAGGGACACAGACATTCGCTGCCGTGTTTGAGCACAATTCTCATATCGGGCGGAATCCTACTCGCTCTCTGTATGGAGCCGAGGTATGACATCCTTCAATTACAGGAAGCATTTTGAGCAAATTTTCTCTGCATGTTGCAGGCAGATAGTCAAGCTTAGTTAGTTAATGAAATGACGAGGGGACTAGGCAGATAGTGAAATACAATGATTTGTCTATATGACTAAACATTTTCTCAAATGCCTAGACCCTTAATCAAACGCCTAGTCATTTAAAGTTCGGGCCCTGTTTAGCCAGTTGGTCAAACGACATAGCTGTAATACTTTTCTTTTGTCCCTTTGTCGGGTTTCTGTTATTGCTTCTACTCCAGTATTTCAATGGCTTCTCAACACGAACGTTTTTATCTCGGGTTAGATGCGTTTATTCCGAAAAACCGTGGACTGTAGACATATTAAAATTCGAGATATACGGAATGGCAACACAACCAATACATCCCAGGTTCAGTACTTTCTGTTCAAAAGCTCTATCATTGTGGGAAGCAGCTTATTTTTTTGACGCTCAGCGCTTTGCTAAATGTAATTGTAAGTCTTTAGACAAAAATTATAAAAGTAACCACTGCATTTTTTATTTAAAAATATTAAATGTTCTTCGAAGTGCCGCTGAAGTCTCAGTTGCATGAACAAATAATGTCTCATATATGAGTATTTACATATATTTCATAGTACATATATTTCATAGTCTCGACTGTATGAAATATATAAATGCATTTTTATTGTATTTCACTTGGGACTAAGTACCTAATGAAATATTGAAACTTAATGAAGGATCTAGGATCTTGTTGAAATGTAGACCTAGACACCTAAGAAAAAGGTCTAGTCATACCATCAGTAATTTGAAATTTAAATAAATGACTAGGCGTATGAGTAAATTACAGTTTCGACTAAGTGATTGTGACATATACAAATTTTGGGCTTTGGTCCAAATGTAGGTGTCAGTATGTCAACCGCGTATCGCCAATTCTGAGTCGGGTTCTTCTGCGGTTTAGACTCTTCGATCAACAGTGAAGTAATTACATAGAAGTAAAGCCGTTTTGTTAATTAATCAAATTTACGATTAAAATTCAAAGATTATTCTTTTAAATTGTTCAATTGAGTCAATTACAATAGTATTAGAAGTCGTATAAGGACTGTGCAAAAGTGAGCACACAATTATCTTTAAATCTACCGATTCGAGAAAATAGGAATCGCTTGTTGGAAAGGGTTTTAATATTGTTTGTAAGAAAGCGTTTTAACATGTGCGGTTGAATGATCTCATCTCCAGCCGACTTGGGCCGGCTTCCCTCTTCGTTTTCAAAGCTTTGTTTTGTAACACTTTTGTTTGCAATAATTCCCTTTCAATTAATCCAACTGGAAAAACATCTTAAATAGTCTTTAAATCGGGTAAATGCACGTTTATACCCGGTCCGTTTTGCCTTGTAAAAAATTAAATGAAGTTCTTAACGTTTCCAACTGTCAAATATTTGTTTATGTTACTATATTTTGACTACAGCTTGTCGTTAACCTAAAAATCCTAGTAAATACTACTCCAAAAAAGAAAAATCCGCTTTTCAGAAAAGATATTTCTATAGAATCCATGTAAAAAAAACTTCAGGTCTATTAGAACATAATAAAATATATATAAAAATATTTATTTATTATATATAAATATATATATAGGTCTGGGGATACAGTGACTATATTAAATATAATCTATATATCTTCAGAAATCCCCACGACCATCTTTCCTATTTGGAAGGATAGTTCACGAAATAGAGAATCTCAACAAAACCAAACCCCAGCGAATAACCTTCTTCTCCAGGACATTATTCTTCTCCGTCCAATATGCCAAAGTCGGTGTTCCGCAAGGCAATATGCTTAAGCCTAGTCTCTTTTCAGTATACACTATAAACATCTTTTACTTTGCCGATACCAGTAATCCTCACATATGCAGACGATACCACCATCCTTATTTTAGAAAACACAGACCTAGCAAGCTTGAGAAACCTCCAGAACCATCTCTCCTGTTTGGAAGAAAAATTAAAAAACTAGAAGTTCAGACGAAACTAAATTCCATCAAATAAACTTCAAATGTTGTTCTCTCTTACAATGTACTACACTTTCGTTCCTCTCCCAGCCACCAATGTAGTCCTCTATTTGGGACTTTAAATCGACAAACGATTTACTTCGAACCCCTCACTCGACTCAAAACCAAATGAATGATATAAGCTAAGCAAAAACCTACTTGACTACATATCGAAACTCTCACTAGGAAACAAACATTGCATCTACATATCATTCCTACAACCAATCTGGAACGGAGTTGAACTGTGGGTTTCAACCAAAAGAACCCATTCATTTCAATTCCGTCCTTCAGACCATTGCCCAAGCTCATTTCTTTGTAACCAAAACTATCCACATAAACCTTCAAATCCCATCCGTCCTCGAAATCACAAGAAGTCGGTACAGAATCATCCATAAAGCCCAGGATTCTCACATCTCCCCCTAGGAACTGAATTGTGTGTTCAAACCACAATCGAATCCAGTCAGACCAGGCCAAAATCTTTGTGTTGTCCAAGCTTCATACATCGTTTCACACAGCCCTTCATATCCCATTTGTTCTCAAAATCCCAAGAAGTCAATACAGAATCTTTCATAAAACTCTGGATCATCATCGCAACCCACTAGGAATTGAAATGTGGGTGCCAACCTCTCAATCAGTCAGGAGGAATCAAGTCAATCCAGTCCAAAATCTTTTGAACCATTTCCCAAGCACCCTGCCTCGCGATTTCTTCCCTAAAGACTGACCCTGAAGAGTTTTTAAAAACTTATTTCTGCCTTTTCACATCTCTTCTAATAGTTTTAGATTTGCAAAGCTGTTTTACCGAGAACATGTTTTTTTTTTTTTTTTTTTTTTTTTTGTGGGAAAAGTTGGGAAACATTTTGAAAAGTAGGGGGGGGTTTGATAAAAATCGAATTCACTTTTTTTTATTATTTAAATGAAAATTTGTCCAATTCAATTATTTGTTGTTATCCGCCTTTACATTATTTGGTGACAGGAGTTACGTCACGCTCTTAAAACAAAATAAGAGATTTAAAAAAAGACGAAAATAAGTAGAAAGTGTTTTGTAAAGCCAATCGAATAAAGCCATCCAGCCGTAACTAAAACGTGATGAATAAAAGAAGGATTAGAAGAAGAGGCAGTGTTTGACAGTGCTACAATTTGCTTAAACGCCACTGTTTTAAGTCAGGCATTAGCTGAAGAGTTTGTTCATTTTCTTGAGGGCCGAAGGGTTGGGGATAGAGTGATAATTACAACAAGAGCATTAGTGAAAATGACCGTAGCGAAAAGATAAAGCGAGCCAACTCTTTGAAATACAGTCCCGTCTAGTTTTTTCCCCGACAACTTGTCAGTATAAATATGACTTTTCTTTCCTTACTCCGTGCTCCGCTGAGCAGATAACACCCAAAGTAATTGTCATTAATCACATACTCTCTCGTTTATACAGTTTTGAATTTATCCCCAGTTTGAAATGAATTACAGAGCGGCTATTAGTTGGGCTTTCTTTTCGACCCTTCCTTACCCCGAGTTTTACAGCCACTTCACGATCACAACCGTGCGCCTCTTCTCATACGGCCGTGCAACTTTTTGCACTCCCTCACTTCCATCCTTATCTGTTTCCAATTCATTCTCCGCACATCCCTTTCGCGTCATGCATACATTCTGTTAAGCCGAATTGTTTATTCACCCATTTTTCCCTTAAGGCCTGTTTGAAATGACGCCAACTTAATTTATAAACAAGCCATTGTACTTTTCCTAGGTTTCTAGTTCACTTCAGACTCGAACCATGCGACAATTTTTTTTTCTCGGGTTATCTTGGTGCCCTACTTTATATCTCCATTGAGCTTCATATTCGCAGGTAATTTAATGGCTTCTTTCTCTTAATTGACATCTATAGCAATGGGTTTTTCATTTTGACGGGGATTGAGTTACAATGCCATGTACATCTAGACTTTGTCCATTTCTTCCTATGCTTTGTGTGGTCAGATAGATAATTGAAATATGTTATTATTATTATAAATAGATTACCCGACATTTGAAAAATGGCAAAAAGGAGGGAAAATTCCAAAGGTTGGCTGAGATGGGAAGTTGGTGTCCGAGTAGATCGAGGTAGCACAATAGCTCAAGTGGTAGAGCAGCGGCGTATTTAGGCAAAGGTCGTGGGTTCGAATCTCGCTCGTGACACTGACTTTTTTATCTCAACCAATATCTTACATAAAGATTAATTAATTGAAAGATGTCATTTGGTCAATCGGACCACGAAATCTAATGGATTATTTATACGTATATGTGTACATAAGTTGCATAGCCTAACTCACCATTTTAACCACGTGTGGAAGGGAAGGGTGAACTAAGTATGGAGTAGAGTCCCAGATGTCATAAAAAATGAAAGCTTACTGGAGAACGAAATTTTGTGAACCAAAAATGCAGCTAAGCGGCCTGAAATGTTTCGACGTGGATTCTTTACTGTTTTTCTACTATATGTTTATTTTCAAGGTTGATGTAGGGAATCTGAGGACGGAGCTGTATTACGGTAAATAGCCAAATGGATGTAGTACCAGGCATAATTACATTACACAATGAGATGATTTTAGGGGAGAAACAGGTATTTGTTTACAAAAAAATTATTTCTTTGCTTCTCGATATTTTTCTTTTCAAACAAATTGATCAGTACGGTTATTTGCCAATTATTCTTCTGGAAAATGACAAAAGAATCGTTTCAATATGATGAATGGTACGATTGTGGTGGTAAGAGTACAACTTTTCAGAAGAAGCGAATTTCTGAACGAGCTTGAATTTTTTCGAATTGCAGCCCAATTGACGTCATAAAAACGATTCCTCTTGCAGTACGGAAGGTAGTTTTTGAAACAGAATACACATAAAAAACTACAGTTTTTATAAAGCGTAGTGATAGCAAGTTGAAACTTAATCATGGTAAGATACACCACACTTGATTCGCATTTTTTAAACAAATGTGCAACTTTTAAAGCTCCCAGGTTTCATTCTGTGCAAAACAAGTTGTAGTTTAACATAGAATATTTAAAAAATTAATTATATTTCTGAAAAAGGTTGTTTCTTTAATCATTTTATCTACGATTAAATTAATGAATTTTATATTTGTGTGGCGATTAGTGACCGTTAATCGATATTTTTTCAGAAATCGTGAGATGCGGTCTGGTGTGATGTAGGTTTCAGAAAAACATTTTCTTTATCGTGCCAACGTTTCAATCTTTATTGAGATCATCTTCAAGGCCTGGGATTTACAAACATTGTTTAAATTTAACAAATCCATGTAGGATGTGGAAAAAAGTGAATTTATACAATGCAAAATTTTTTTTTTATTCAATCAAAGTATTTCTACTCACTCAAAGTGTTTGTCTTCGGTGTAATTGTACGATTCTTGCGTGTCCTGTTGAGAGTGCCAGTGAGATATTGCTGTTTTATATATTCTCTATATTAGTATTTTATATTCTGGACGTGATGTTTGTCTTTCTGTGTATTATCCTTCAATCGGGTGTCAAATGTATTGTAAGTAAAACCGCTGTACGCAGTCCTACCGCAATTTGCTTCTCTGCATGTTCGTAAAGGGCGGTCAAGGAGGATAACTTGTTGACGGCCTCCCGGTGTATAGAGGCAGTTAGCAGTTTGTTCCTCTCGTGTCCGCAACTCTCAACTACATTTCCCAAGACGGGCATAAAGACTAAGGCCCTGATTTAATCGCCTTACCACTCCTCTTAACTACTTGCCTTCTCTGTCTAATTGAAACGACGCAACTATGGTGGGTGGAAGGGCGAAAGATAGCCCGGGAGAGGCAGCAAGGGTCAGGTCTCGACCCCTCGAACTATCCAAGGAATTCCTCCCTACGCAAAACCCACAACACACAAAAACCAAACAGCACCCTCAACTATTCACACTACCCTTCCTTTTGCCTGAGACACGCTCACCGCTCAACGAGTTAATCGAATCTTTCATTCCCTCCACCCGCCCTTCTTGTTGTCTCACAACTCCGATGAAAACACACAACGGAACGTGAATCATACAAAAATCGCCCGATGCTAAAACATTAAAACTTACATCCTAACATTAAATTGTTTTATTTGTATTAAGGGAGTAATGACCGTTTTTTGAACAAAAAATGCGTGATTATATCCTGTGTAAAGAATCTCGTCTTTTATTAAACATTCTGTGTCAAAGACTGCCTTCCAAATTGAAGCATCATCTATCAACTCTAAAACGAAATCAGCAGGTAACTCTTATGGCGTAAATTGGGCCGGAACGGGAAAAATTCTACTCCGATCGTAAAATCGCTTCACCTGAAAAAAATTTTCACATTTCGGTGCACATTCCTCCAAAAATCTTCGCCATATTGAAACGATTAAAAAATCATAGTCCAACAACAGCAAGCAATTTGTTTTAAAAAGACCAAGGAACGGAAAAACAATTGTTTTTCATAGAATAAGGTGTAATTTTTTTGCAACAACTTTACATTTTTTTCAAAAATTAATTAAATCTATTAATTACACAAATAACACTGGTTGTAAGAGACAAAAAAGATTTTGAGAAAAGACAACATTTTAGCCTCTCTTTGGACAAATAAATGACCTCTAATAAGGAAATAAGGAAAAATTTTACCATTCATCATATTGAAACAATTCGTTTGTTTATCAATTATAAAAGACAAGCAATCTTATTTGAAAAATAATAACTGGTAACAGCTCACTCTTTTTCTGTTTACGTAAGCTGTGTACAAAATTTGATGGGCTTTTGTTGCTTTACGAATTTCTAGTTATGGACAATGCCAGGATCCTAAAACTGCTGAAGTTAAAGAGGTTGTGGTATCATTTTCTCATACGATTACTTTCCTGTTGCCCTATTCGCTAACTTTAAACGACTGTCGCAGGACTGCCACTCCATTAATTGTTGAATTCATTTATTTTATTTTTTACGAGGGTTCGCAGTCATATCAACCCTCGGGGTGTCGGTGTTTTCGAAAAATAAACTATCCATATGTATGTCGGGTACGAAAGCAGTGCCGCTGGATTCGAACCCGGGACTTTTACCTTGCAATTGTAAATCGTATTAAAACCACCCAAGAGCGGAAGCATTGGTTAGTAACAAAAAGGTGAGTTTAGGGAGAATGTGAGAAAATGGCACCTAAACCATTAAATAGCTTTTTAGTGATGAACGCCTTAACCGTTGCGGCCACCGACGCCCCAATTGGTGTAAAATTATCATTTTTTAAATATTTTTATTTTTTGATGAAATAATTTTACTTTTTTTAAATTTAAATAACTCCCCTAACTATAAAATCCCGAAAGGGACGATTATTAAATTAGTTCAGGCGTTTATTAAATTGAATGAGACGATTATTAAATTGGTTTAACAAAAATTATAAATTTGAACGAAAAATGTTATAAAAAAATAGAATTTAGAAAACTGCCACCAAAAAATAGCGACATTTTGCGTCTCTTTGAACAACAAAGTGTCCTGAAAAAATTGTTAAACTAGAGTAAATTTGATGCTTAATCAGTACTTACAGACTCTGTTGAGTTGAAATCTATAGACTAAAAGTGGAGTTATACAAAAATAAAGGACAAAACGAGCCGGCGACTAACAACCAGTAGTTCCACTATCCAGCAGACGGCAACGGGAAAAAATCGATGTCTATTAGAACGTCATTTTTCCAGAATAATTACATTTTTTCACCTTTCGGTAGATTTTTTTCCAAAACTCTATCATATTGACCAATTATATTCTAACATTTTTAGTGAGCAATTTGCTTTAAAACCGCTCAAGGCAAGGAGAAAACATCGAGGTTCATCAGTAACTTAGTTTTATGAAAAACTATTTTTTCGGTAGACTTTTCTCGCACGATCTTTATCCTTTTGTAATTATACATTGTTCTTTTCATAGAGCGGACGTATGTAAGCAATTGTAAATCGTTTTAAAACCACCCAAGAGCGGAAATATCGGTTTGCACCAAAACATGTGTATTTAGGCAGAATTTGTGAAAATGGCACCTAAACCATTAAATAGTAAAATATATTCAAGGATATGCTTATATGTATGTTATGCAATGAGTAGGAACAAGCTCTCCATATTATCTTCAAATGCAAATCACCCATCTGTGTACACAGCTATCATAATTCCACCAAAAGTATTTTTTGTTTTTACGAGGGTTCGCAACAGCAGAGGTTATATCAACCCTCAGAGTGCCGGGGTTTTTGAAAAAAAAGTCCATTTGGAAGTATGTCGGGTTCGAATCCCCCGGGACCTTTACCTTACAGTGATGAGCGCCGTGACAACGCCTAAACCGTTGCGGCCACCAACGCTCCTAAAACTACTGTTAATTTATCAGATTTCAATGATTTATTTTAAGGAGCAGCATTAAAAAACTAGAAATACGTCTTTTTATCACTGCACAAGAATCAAACAGTTCGCCAAATCTGCGTAAAAGAGGGACTTATCTTCAACATATTTCGCCAATGAACAACCATCAAGATGCTGATTAATAGCTAATAATAAAACTTCACTATTGATATCCTCATCAAACATCTCGTAAATCTTAGAAAAAAAGAAAGTATTACGCTTTATATTTTTGTTACATTATGGTGAGTGAACAATTCACGAATTGTCTCAATTCAGATAATCTTAAGCGAAT